>NW_021680671.1:76155-76491 GCF_001412515.2 Diachasma alloeum | reverse complement strand
CCCCCCCCCCTGTAGGGATTGAGTTGTCGGGAAGGTAACAATCCACTAACAAATGCAATTAAACTAATAATCACAGATTTATTATCCGCGTCAAATTAATACAAAGGTGAAGAGAAAATAATATGATCCGATCAAGTGTGCGATACAAGATGTACTGTTAGACTGAATTATATTCGCACGGAAAGGTGTCAGCGAGGCTGCTGAATATCCTTACGATTTGACGAATCAGGAAAGAATACGCGTGGCACTGAAGGTGCGAGTGAGACGGCAAATGCCTGTGCTCGTCGTTAGCCAGTGTTCGCGTTTTAGGATGAAGCGAGGCACTACACCCCCCCC
>NW_021680671.1:70292-76135 GCF_001412515.2 Diachasma alloeum | reverse complement strand
CCCCACTCGCATTTTGAGTAGCAGATGTGCTTGCATCTGCCTCGATCCAAGGCCTTGTTTCACTCGTATAACCAGATTTCTTAAGTCAAAAAATATCGAACCATTTCAGTTCCTTGGTGACGTTCAAAGGTGAAACATCGAACTATTCAGAAGTGTGTACGAATAGTTTTGTCCTGATAAATATGTCGCATCCACTGGACTGTTTTATTTGTAACGATCCATTGGATAATGGCAATAAGACCATTGTTGTTAAGCAAAAAGGCATAAATGGGTTAATTGCGAAGAGTAAATTTTAAAAAAACGATAAATGGAAGTGTTTGGAGAATATGACTGAGGTCAAAATTCACGAAAGGTGTCGAGTTACAACCTATCGAAAAAAATAGTGCAGTGCGTGAGCCACCTGTTGGACCCTTATTCTCTTTTGAGACTCACCATTTTCTGTATCATAGTGTCCTGGGCTCAAAACATAAAAATACTAGAAAAGTATGTACGCCAAAAATGCAGGAAACTATTGTAAACTACGTTTTTCTCTGCAATGATGAATGGTCTGGGAAGGTGATGAAAGAAATCGATGGAAAATGTTTGATGGAGATGAAAGCGCAGTACTATGTAGCTTGTTACGACTCGTTCAGATATATCCCAACCAAAAATGATGGTCCAATGCAGAGGTATCCAGGTCCAGATGCTGCATTTGAAGGCGTGTGTCGCTATATGAGGAGAGTGATGACTGTCAATTTACATTCAAGGAATTATTAGGTAAAATGGAAGGTTGGACGACATCCACAACCACGTTGAAGCAGAAACTCATCAATAAATATGGCTCTGAAATCATAATGCTGGATTGCATTATGCCACAACCAACAGTTATCTGTTTTCGCAATACTGGTTACAACCTTTTGGAGAATTTCTGGAACGAGAAAAAGGCCGATAAGGAAGATGATGAGAGATTTCGTGTAGTTCGTGCTGCTGCAGCTATTGTACGTGAGGATATCAGGAGTCGTACATATGAAACTTCATTTTATCCGCCTCCAGGAGAGCTACTTGAGAATGTCCAAGATGATATACCAGAGACTTTGACAACCTTCTTGGATGATGTGCTATTGAAAGGGAAAAAAACTCGAGAGAAGAAGCTGAAAACAAAACGTGACAGCATCGTTCATTCAATTTTATCGGCTGTTCGACCCATAGGTCCTTCATTTCGTTGATCCAACTTGCAACTGGTGTCTATTTGAATAGGAAATTCGGGTCTCAGGTAATAATTGACGTGTTGAATAAGCTTGGATTCTGTGCTTCATACACCGACCTCAGTTTATATGAAGCTTCAACTATTATGCATTATGATAAGAAGATTGAAGATGATGCATACATTCAGCACGTGTTCGATAATGCTGATCACAATGTGTGTACTCTAGATGGACTTACTTAATACGTCCCACATCATGGGTGGTATTTGTTGTGTGACTGCAAAAGCTAGTGTCAGTACTCAAGAGTTGGGTTGAAAGTACAATATTCTAGTGGTATATTGCGATAGATTGGACAATACAAACACCGATTTAATAGTACATTACATATTGTTCGCACGTGTTGCGTATACTATTTTATATGATACGTGCGTGATGAAGTTTGGGGGTAGTGGGCGGGGGCGAGTGGGAGTTGTGGGGGCGAAGCCCCCGGTGGGGGAGTTAGGGGGGGCGACCCCCCCCCACTGAAGAAGAAAGTTCACATTCATTTAAAAAAGTAATTATAAAAAAGTGTGATTGAAAAATTCTGCGGAACTTCTGAAGAAAAAATTAATTATATTCATTAAATATGTAGTTCAAAAAACTTGTAAAGTATTTTTAATTGAAAAAAATTAATTATAATAATTACAAAATACAATTTTTAAAAATCGTTAAGAATTCGCAAAAAAAAGAAAGTTATAATTATAAAAAAATATGATACAAAAATATGATACACATCACCAATCAACTCCTCCTCATCAGTAAATAAATCCTCCTCACTGCCTAACTCTTCATCACTATCAGGAATTATACGATTTTGGCTCATTTTATCTGCTTCGAAAATCACCTTTTCATTTTTCAGTCATTCCATGTATTCACTATTCGGAGGTTAGATTTCCTTACTTGTTATTCTCTTTTAATAGGTGATGCGCATGCGCGTCATGCGTTATTTCGGATTTTAGTTGAGTGTGGGTAGGCGCTCGAAACCCGCTACTTCTCAGTTGACTATAGTCAACTGAAACCCATGCGGTTACACGCACGTATCATATAAAATCTATTACTTTCTCTGACGTATCCGAACTATTACTCGGCACTCGTGATAAATTGACAGCCGCTTATACTCTTCACATATGGGCAAAATGCTTGCAAATTCCCAGTGTTCCCAGTTGGAGAGGCTATAGGGAAGCTTTGAGCCATACCTCGGAGTATCATATAGCTGGGGTACAGTGCTTACCATTTGTCAGCTTGCCACCGTCAAATTTGGATACAATTAATAGTTTTGAATCATGCTCATGTGGAATGCCTCAGGCGCAATCAGAAGACATGTTTTGTTACTTTTGATCAATCTCTGTATATAAAGGCGCGGGCGCTGCTGGGTAATGAGCGAGTGTACATGAAAGGTGTTATTGCGAGATTGGGTAGTTTTCATATGCTCATGTAATTCCTGGGTGCCATTGGAACTATCATGGATGACAGTGGATTAAAAGAGTTGATGGCTACAGCTTACGCTACTAATACTGTGGATCATATGCTGACAGGGCATGCTTTTAGCAAAGCAATCAGAGCTATCTCATATATACTGCACTAGGCCATCTACTCATATATACTGCGCTAGGCACGATCATAGCAAGCACTTCCAGTAATATTGAGGACGAAGATCGTAATTACATGAGGGATTTGCTCAACGAGTTTGACATTCAACCACCAACGTTAGAAGAGGTTCATGAAGATAAACGACTGCAGGAAATTAGTGAAAAAATGTTGAAGATGATGTAGACTGGCCAGCTCTCGATTGTGGCTCCAGTATTTTCACTATATTACAATAGTAATACAATTCATCCAAGCAAAGCGCTTAGGCAACTAGGATCTTTATTTACAGTGTGTACGAGATATGTTGCCTGTTTTCCATGCCGCTGGTCATCTATCATATGCCAAGTCTGCTTAGATATATTTGCAGGATATGGTGAGCCTGGAGAGCATCATGGATCCACAAGAGTATGAAAAATTCACGGGACAAGGATATTTCACCATCCGGAGATCTGATAAAAAGTGGGAAGGAATTTGGACTAATATGACTGTGAAGCAAACTTTGATGCGTGTCATGAAAACTTCTGGCGGTCTCACCAATGGTCATGGCATTAATCACGAAGGAGTTTTGGCAAGATGGATCCTTGGTATGCCTGTGGCATTTGAAGTGATGGATGCATTCGAAGCTTTTTGTGGAGTCAGAGCTGAAACGACGGATCAACATACGGATTGGAGGCCATCAAGCATGAAGCGAGATGCAGAGGACTACGTCAAGTTTATCGAGTGGCTCACCATCCATGATCCCTTTCCACCTGTTGATCGTGATAAACTAATGTCTATCCCAGACGGTTTATGCGGCGGAGATGAAGTGAACTGCGATTGGGCAATTGAAATAGGCGAAGAATCCATGAAGTCAATGATTGGAGTGAATGCTGCAGACGTGAAATTGAAGCGGTCAATTCGAGTGAAATCAATTGCATCTACTAAACGAGGAATCTCAATTGATAATGAGAAAATAGCAGTTAATGCCACATTGTTATTCCAGAGGATCACAGCAGTCACAAAAAATGACATTGAGTTAGCAGCCGAGGCATTAAATTACGAGTTGGCTCCCTTGCCCCTTTCATTATTCAATGATCAAGGCTTGATGAAAGAATCGGACAAAGCAAAGCTTTTCAAAACATTTCCTTCTAAACGTATAACTTCCATCAATTTACCTGGATGTAGAACAGTTATTGATGGTGGATTTTTGCTTCATAAAGTCATATGGCCGGTTGGAAGTACTTACGAGGAGGTTTTCAGATTATATAGAAGTTTCGTGAAGAGAAATTATGGAGTCAATTGTGTGGTTATATTTGATGGCTACGAAAACAGTGATATTGGGATAAAATCCTATAAGCGACTGAGGCGTTCAAAAGATTCTAAAAGTAAAGAAATAGTATTTGTTAAAAATATGACAATAGCAGTGAAACAAGACAAATTTTTGTCCAACGACAAAAATAAAGGCAGACACATCAGCTTACTCAGAGATCATTTCCTGACAAATGGCATCGAAGTAAAACAAGCATCGGAAGATGCTGATCGACTGATAGCAATGACGGCGGTGGAGCAACTGGATCATCATCAAGAAGTGGCTGCCGTAGGTCAGGATATTGATCTTCTCGTTTTACTTATTGCCTTAACACCAGTGGATAGAGAGATCTACTTCATAAAGCAGGGCGTTGGCAAAGTACCAACTACAGTATTCTCCACACAAGATTCCAGTGACTGGAGAGACATAATTCTCTTCACCCATGCATTCACAGGATGTGACACAACATCTTATGCTTTTGGCAAAGGCAAAATTAAATTTTTCAACGCCTTAAAGAAGACTAATGCATGAGCTCGGCATGTCGGAGTTTTCAGCGATCCCAATGCTACGAGAGACGACATCAGACAGACAGGTGAACGCTTGATGTTAGCTCTGTATGGAGCTAATCAGAAGATATCATCAATCAACTCCTTCCGCTTCGAAAGTTTTGCTAGTGATGCAGCACGGTTGAAGACAGCAGTTCGTTTGGCGAAACTTCCATCTACAGCTGGAGCTACTTAAGATCAAACCTGGCGAGTCTATTATCAAGTTCAAAAGTAGCTGGGCAACGATTCACTTGATCCATGTGACTGGGGATGGGAATTAAAGGAGCAGGTTTATTTTCCCATCATGATGAAGATGACAGCAGCACCAGAAGCAATTCTGAAGATGATTTTCTGTACTTGCAAAGGAAATTGCTCAAATCGATGCGGGTGCAGAAAAGCCGGATTGAAGTGTTCCGGCATATGTACATGATGTCGTGGAGATTCGTGCTTAAACTCCAGGGAAATCGACCTCACCGCAGATTCTTCTGACAGTTCATCAAACACTTCTGATGATATTCTTCTCCGCGAAATTGATTCTACATTCAGTCTACATTGTGCCGATGATAGGACCATTGAGGATAATGATGATGCAGAGTTTGAGCCGTTTGAAAATTACGACGATGAAATTGGTCCAACTACCAGTAAAAAACGATGTATCGAAGGAGAAGACATATGCGATGAATGGTAAATATATGTGAACATTCTGCAGTTTATGAATCGTGGGTAATTTACTGAAGAGAAAATGCTAAATTATTCTTATTTTTTTGTTACAGACAGCGGGCACCAAAAACGCGATGACAGAAGAGACTTCTTCACAAGCATCACAATAGATGAACTTTATATTTACATAAACTTTTTCATTTTATCCATAACAGTTTAGTGTTCTCATCAAATTATGTTAATTCTATATTCGTGTAGTATCGAGAATTTTGCCGTGTAAATATATATATTGTTTGCGGGGAACTACGTGACACTTAGTCTAGACGATGGGGAACTACGTCCTTTGTATTAGACTAAGTTTATTGTAGGGTAGGATTAGGACGCGTAGTTAATACAGACAGCTGCGAGTAACGACGGTGAGGTCTGCCCCACGCTGACGACATCAAGAGAGAGGGAGAGGGAGAGAGAGAGAGAGAGAGAGAGAGAGAGAGAGAGAGAGAGAGAGAGAGAGAGAGAGAGAGAGAGAGAGAGAGAGAGAGA
>NW_021680671.1:28207-70147 GCF_001412515.2 Diachasma alloeum | reverse complement strand
GAGAGAGAGAGAGAGAGAGACTGACGTCAGAGGGGAAAACCTTTTCCCACCAGTGAGAGCGAAGAGAAGCGTTACGTTCGAGAATGGTCTCGCTAGTGTCAACCCAAGAGTGAGGATGGATCTAGGGTATCATAAAAACCCTTGTCAGAATTTACTGGAGGACAAAAAGTTCGAGGCAGAGTCACAGTTAAAGTGATAGAGTTCCAGTTAGAGTGTCAGACTTAAATTCATAGAGAAATCTCAGAGAACCAACATAGAGAGAGAATTGAGTCTTGAGATTCGAGTGAGTTTTAGTATATGGACCATTCTACCAATTCCTGTACGCAAATCCGGCTTCAACATTATCGATTTTTTTTTTGTGCTCTTCCGACCATTCGTGTCTAGAAAACGAGATTTCCCGATTATGGGAGGTCCATCGCTTCAATTGACCGGTTTTCACGTGATTATCCATTTTTCTTTCGAAATTGTTCGCTCAAATTTAACGTATTTAAAAGTGTTTAAAAAAAAATAAAAACAGTTTTTCGTCGGAAATTTTCTGAATTTTCGGAAAATGATAGTCATTTTTTTCCCACATGTCGTTCTCATAGCAAAAATCAGAAAATAAAACTTAAAACTTGAATTTCACCATGTTCTCCATCTTTTTTTGAAAATCTAATTTTTTTTCCGGCAAATTCAGAAAATTTCCGATCAAAATCATATGTTAAAAATTTCCGCTCAATCATCCCCTAGTCATAGTTTTTTTTTTCAATAAATTGACCATTTTTTTTTTCATCATTTGCGGATTTATTCACATTTACTTATTTACATTGAATACATAGATCACTGATTCATCTTGAGACTCATTTACAAAAAACACACACATACCTGCAAACGTAAATATCACAGCAAAAAAATGGTCAATTTATTGAAAAAAAAACTATGACTAGGGGATGATTGAGCGGAAATTTTTGACATATGATTTTGATCGGAAATTTTCTGAATTTTCCGAAAAAAAAATCATATTTTCAAAAAAACATGGAGAACATAGTGAAATTCAAGTTTTAAGTTTTATTTTCCGATTTTTCCTATGAGAACGACATGTGGGAAAAAAATGGCTATCATTTTCGGAAAATTCAGAAAATTTCCGACGAAAAACTGTTTTTATTTTTTTTAAACACTTTTAAATACGTTAAATTTGAGCGAACAATTTCGAAAGAAAAATGGATAATCACGTGAAACCCGATCAATTGAAGCGATGGACCTCCCATAATCGGAAAATCTCGTTTTCTAGACACGAATGGTCGGAAGAGCACAAAAAAAATTCGATAATGTTGAAGCCGGATTTGCGTACAGGAATTGGTAGAATGGTCCATATAAAAACTGTACAAAGATACGTGTATATATATATATGTTTTAAATGTGTGTTTGAGAAAGATCTTTTTATTTAAAAAATCCTTTTAAAAAGAATATCCTCACATTTGTATCAACTTTTTAAATTTTATCTGTATATTTTTTATATTTCCTATCCTACTATGTTATTGTATACACAAAAATATATGAGAACTCAATATCAGAAACTACGATTTGTTTGAAACGCAACCCAACCTCTCCAAGACCAAGGTCGACAAGCTCGGCCAATTACGAAAATCATCGGTCTTTTCCGGGTCAACGCTCAGGTCTAGTAGAGTCACCGTAAATCAACGCGAGTCAGTACAAAACGGTCGGCCAAGTAGTCCGTTTTGATTAGATTTCAACTCTGTTTTTGAGTAACGCGCAGAGTGTAGACATATTCAGTACATTAACGTCTATTANATATTTTCAAAAAAACATGGAGAACATAGTGAAATTCAAGTTTTAAGTTTTATTTTCCGATTTTTCCTATGAGAACGACATGTGGGAAAAAAATGGCTATCATTTTCGGAAAATTCAGAAAATTTCCGACGAAAAACTGTTTTTATTTTTTTTAAACACTTTTAAATACGTTAAATTTGAGCGAACAATTTCGAAAGAAAAATGGATAATCACGTGAAACCCGATCAATTGAAGCGATGGACCTCCCATAATCGGGAAATCTCGTTTTCTAGACACGAATGGTCGGAAGAGCACAAAAAAAATTCGATAATGTTGAAGCCGGATTTGCGTACAGGAATTGGTAGAATGGTCCATATAAAAACTGTACAAAGATACGTGTATATATATATATGTTTTAAATGTGTGTTTGAGAAAGATCTTTTTATTTAAAAAATCCTTTTAAAAAGAATATCCTCACATTTGTATCAACTTTTTAAATTTTATCTGTATATTTTTTATATTTCCTATCCTACTATGTTATTGTATACACAAAAATATATGAGAACTCAATATCAGAAACTACGATTTGTTTGAAACGCAACCCAACCTCTCCAAGACCAAGGTCGACAAGCTCGGCCAATTACGAAAATCATCGGTCTTTTCCGGGTCAACGCTCAGGTCTAGTAGAGTCACCGTAAATCAACGCGAGTCAGTACAAAACGGTCGGCCAAGTAGTCCGTTTTGATTAGATTTCAACTCTGTTTTTGAGTAACGCGCAGAGTGTAGACATATTCAGTACATTAACGTCTATTAGCTCGGCGATAGAAATTCAGTAAGGAGAAAATCACGTTATTTATTGGTCATTTAACCAGTGACTCAACAGTGCAAAAACTATAAACAATTAAAATTAATTCAGTACGATCAACTAGTGACAAGGTATTTTGTAAATTTGACAAAGCGTGGTTTGAACGCGAGAATAAATTAACGTTCATATTAGGTCAAGACTCTCAACAGTTATTTCACACGGACGATCCTCTAACCTCCCAATCCACCCTAAACTTAGTTCCTCACCAAACGCGATTGTTTCGAATTATTACGGTTTATTCATCAATTAATCCTATTTAAAAATTTATAATATTTTAATGATCTCCAAAAAATCATAATTTATATGCAACAGATATCACAAGTAAGAATTTGAATCTTCTGCGCATGGCGCGTATGACGTAATGCGGGCTCGACGGACAATGGGCGGGGCTTGCGGGTAGTGGACACTTTAACTTAAAAATTTGCAAAAGCAGCTTTAAAAAATTATAAAAAATTGACTATGCATTTTATAGAAATATTATCGAATGGGTTCGATAGACAATTTTCTCCTCTTTATTGTCATATTTTTATCTTTTCAGTCGAGTTAGTGAGATAAGAGAAAAATCCATGTGAAATTCGCTTTGTGCCAATGTTCGCTAGTTTTTTATTAATCGCGCCGGAAAAATTGTGCAGATACATTTTGATATGTTGATAAGGGGTCCTCCAGCTACCTATTGGTATACTTTTTATCCACAGGAACCCAACTTGATATATCGCATCTAAATTTACTGGACTATTAACTGCAGCCATTACTGATCACTGTCCCCACCTATGCTGCGCGCGCATCCAACGCTCTTTCGCCGACTTTCCATGCGCCGCGCGTCCTTCACCGATTCACCATATTTGGACACTTCCACAGGGCATGTCGTCTCTCGAGGTTTTCTAGCCTCCTGTAGCCTAGTTGAAGCTCTCACTGGTGGTGGCGCCATAAGCGTTTGCGCATACGTATATCACATTTGAGAGGAAGGAGTGGGGATTGTTAAGTTTCTGGTCGGTAATAGTAAATGACGGGGATGTCGTTGATGGGAGTTGATAAAGTAGACAGTGTGATTCAACTATTTCTGCATTATCTCCTTATTTTTTCTCCGGGTTTGAATTGACAACTTTTCAGGTATGGTTGTACGCATTTGACACATTTAATTAGAAGACATCAGCGTTGCTCAGGCGAATATTAGTATTGTGTACAAGTGAAGTGGTGCAATTAAGCATGGCTCCTCGCAAAAAATCAACCCGGTGTATTGTGCCAAACTGTGAGTCAGCTTCTACTGCTCCGAAACATAAAATTCCAAAGCCTGAGTGGATAAGAATTCAATGGATAAAAGCCATCGGATTGACGAAAAACGAAGCAGGCATCAACAATCATGGAGTTTGTGAGGACCATTTTCTAGATTCAGACTTTTCCAAAACATCCACAAAGAGAACGTTAATGCACAACTCTGTACCCAGCGTGAATCTGCCTCCTGTAATTCACAATTATGAAGACATTCCAGGGACTGATATGAGTAAATCCGAAGTGAAAATACATCTGCTTGCATCGGCCATGAGTGCATGGAGTGAAAAGAAGGATTCAAATGTTCAAAAAATTAGTGTTCCATCCACTTCATGCAGTTCTTCAGACCCCACAATTAGTGTTCCATCTACTTCATCAAATTCATCAGAGTTTCGAGGCGAGGCTGAGGACAATGTAAATTCTGAGAGTGAAATGGTTCAGGCAAGACGAAAAATTGCAGCTTTAACAGTTGAAATTGAAGAGAGAGACTATAGTTATAAGTGTTTGCAGAAAAAACAAAAACAAACAACAGAATTATAATCGATGTTCTAATAAATTGAAGACCGTGAAAAAATCGTTGAAATGGCACCGTCTCACCAAATGGAAAAGACTTAATGCTACTCAAAAGGTGTTAATGAACATGCAGCTAAAGAATGTGGATAAAAAACCGAAGGTAATGATGCACCGAGGACAATTTATGACTTTATATCATCAGATTATGTGTCTTTCCATAGATATCTCGAGATTATTCTACAACTGCTAACAATGATATATTGAAAAAAGCCCTTATTTTCAAATTTTCATTACAGTCTAGGTAGAAAGCCAGACAGAAGGAGAGGCGAAAAACTGTTGAAGTGTGGGTGAGACATTTGTGTTACTGTTATGTGGATTTTTTCAACATTTTTTTTTATTTGATAGCTTGGCTGAATGCTTTGCAGAATGACTACTATTTGACTGCTTATATTTGGATTCATTATGCATTATTAATTTTACCTAGTTTATAGTCATTTTACGAGAATTATATACATATTTTTTTTACAAATTCATTTCATAATTTTTTCTTACTGATCTGTGGGCCAAAACTTTTCTTTAAAATCTTTGCTTGTACATCCGCTAATAAAAAAAGGCTTAGTGCCTTAACACTTTATTTTTTATCAATCCAACAATAAATGAATGATTGATGAAAATTGGACGTGTTACTCGTCAGGTTTCATCACTTTAATTCGGATTTTAACTCATTACTCCGTGATATTATTCTGTTATCTTATTTGAAGTCCATAGATTAAGCGCGGGAGCATATGCTGTCACCTTCTTACTTTTTTATTTTACAATTTTAGGCATTACATAGTATGCTATACTATTGTGAATCTTCCTCAAAGATTAAACATGATACGTACGAAAGAAATCCCTAGCAAAATATTGCGCTTTCGCTTCGTAATTCAATTAAATTTCTGTCGATTATTTTTCCCCTTAAAATTTTGATCGACTTCAACCAATAAAATCGATGCAGTTGAGTTCAGGTGGGAAACAGAGGGATATTTCCTGGTGTCAACACTTATCGGTCGAAATATTAACGAAAACAAATATTCTCCAAATACCCTTCAAGCTTTAAAATGAATTAGGTATTTTCCTCAACTTTCCCTGCAAACAAACGATCGGGTCCAATTTGTCAGAAGAATTCCCCGCACAAACGATTGCGATTTTCCGCCTTCAAAACTTGATACTCCAATTTGTTTGCAAAGAAGCCATCGGCAAATCCTCGATCATTTTGAAGCTCTGTGGGTTTTTTGTTTCTAATCCTAAAATCCAAAAGATAAAAATGAAAAATTTATGTCCTACAATTCATGGGATCATTAAAATCTATTCAGTTTTCTTTATGAAAGATTTACTAAGAAATCACATGGAAAAATGATTCAATTTACATCAGAATAGATAATTTACATTTGAATTTAGTCAGTCGGAGAAACTGATGGCATTGGCATCGTTGAAGAAGTCAGCGCAGTTTTATCGATTATCATCATCAAGATTTGTTCTCCCGCAATGCACAGTTCTTGGAACTGTACTTCATCAAATCCCATGCTCCACTAGGCCTACGGAAATTGTTTTCCAGGAACTTAAGGAGATGAGTGTCGACATACCAGAAAAAGAAAAATATTGTTTCATAGTGTGGGGTGAAATCAAGCTAGAATTAGAGATTCATTACGCTGGAATAGCAGATCAAATCTCAGGTTTTGAAGATTGGAGATTCCTTCGTACATCTCGTTTTGCTGATCATGGGCTTGTCTACATGCTGAGAGGAATTAATAGTGGGTGGAGCATCCCATTGTTTTTTGGATTCTGCGACTCGTCTACAAAATCCGAAATTTTGAGTCAATGCCCTGAAACCCTTGTGGCAAAGGTTGGATTCCACGTCATAGCCACTGTATGTGATCAAATGAGCAGTAATATTGCTACAATCAAAGGATTTATCAAGACAGCGAATGAAACGCGTGAAAAGAATGGCTTGAATCCATCTGGTAGGTAAACTTTTTCATCTTGCGAAAGAAAAAATCCTTACAAATTTCATATAAACTTTTCTACGCTCTTTATATTTGACATTGAAAATTTGATTATATTTTAAAGGTCCCTAACTTTTCGGCATTTTTTTTCAAATAAATACCTTCAATAGAATAGTATATTAACGTACTGGTTTGTGAATGTCATTTTTGAGGAATGTGAGGTAATCACATTCGTCAAAAAAGACATTTACCAACCTGTGCGTTACGATATTTTATAGTACGACGTCGAAAAGTCGAAAATAACGAATGCGTAGCGTGAGTTATTTGAGACTTTTCGCACGGAGTGCAATAAAATAGTTAATACAACAAGTCAATAA
This sequence comes from Diachasma alloeum, assembly GCF_001412515.2. Classification (NCBI taxonomy): domain Eukaryota; kingdom Metazoa; phylum Arthropoda; class Insecta; order Hymenoptera; family Braconidae; genus Diachasma; species Diachasma alloeum. The sequence goes on along the minus strand of NW_021680671.1, from coordinate 63,368 downwards.
ATCATCTCTCTATGGCCTGATTGCATCCAGCGCTATTAAATAACTAAATATATCCTAGATATGATGATTTTTCATTATTTAACCTGGAGAAAATTTTTTTATTCACATCGTAGACCTATTTGAGCAAACAGATGGATTTAACCCTTTTTTAAATTTATTCATCTTCCTCCCCGGGATAAATTTTAGATATTCTTTCGATTACAATAATTTTTTTTTTTATATTCCGGCCCTTTCTGCCCTCTGATTGGCTAATCGGCCGTATCCAAACCTATGCATGCGGCTGTGGATTCTACACTGCACCGCATTCGCACTCCTATAGAACATAGGAGTAGCATGGGAAACCACAGAAAACCCATGCCGGTACAGGCGGTCACTATATTAGCGACCTCCCGCTCGCCGGAGCCTCCGGTTGAAAACCTCGGTTCCACGGGGAATCGAACTCACAACCTTTCGCACACTAGGCTCGCACCTAGCCGCTTCGGCCACCGACGTCGGTATTACAATAATCTGTTGAACATCAAGAGTTACTCTCTCCCTTAAGTGACTATTTAGTTAACATGAGTTGGTGAAATTCCAAAGAACGATAAAAATCAATCCATTTTTTCATTCAATTCAATGTTTTCTAGAGAATACTCCTATTCGAAAAAGAGAATCAAGTTGGATCTTGTGTATTCATAATTTCTTGTTAATGCTGTTGTAGATGTCATGGAAATAGGAGGCTTAGAACTTATTCCTCTCATATGTACTTCTCATCGTGCTAAAGACATGAGAAATAATATGTTGAATAAGTTTTTGGAGTTTGATTCGAGTTTAGAGACGGAAGAAGAAAAACCCTTGAAAGATCGGAAGTTTGCTTCATGGAATATCATCAAAACAGCTTATGAGATTGATAATTCATGCAATACAACCAAAAATGTTATGAATAAATTAACGGATGCTCACATACACGAGGTGCAGATGCCGAAAATGCGTGTAAAACACGCCGTACAGATGTTGAGCAAAAGCGTTGGCGATTTTATTACATTCCTCACAGATATGGATTGTGAGTACTGAACTTGAAAATTCTTCATGCGATACCGCGTATGAGAAAAATCAATAACATAGAATACGAAAATCACTACAAAATCCAATTTCACTATGAAATTTCATTTGAGTTTCTATTGCAACTCTATAAGAATTCGACTCGAATTTTCGTTGAATTCGCGATGAAATCTGTTAAAATTCATTAGAAAATTCTTTTTTTGGTTTTTAGAATTCGTTTTTGATTTTTTTTTCGCAGATTCATACCTTTTGATAATTATGTTACTTATGAGTATTTCGTTTTATTTCTCATAACTCAATACAAAAGAAAATCAATTAGAACCTTCAGAACCAAGCATTATAACATAAAAAATTTCAGTGTAATAAGTGTGTTTTACAACAAATTCAAATCTTCGATTTCAAGCAATCGTAGACAATTTTGAGAATAGTACTTTGGAAAACTTTTCCTTGAAAAACATTAAATTTTTTTTCCACGGTGAACCTCTCATTCAGAATTCTAATAGAACTCCAATAGAATCCCAAGACAAATTCAATCGAATTCTTCAGAGAAAGCGCTAGGTTTTTCGATGGAAGTTCTTCTTACATTACGTAATGTACTTAAACCTAGAAGTAAATTTTTAATTTGTTGATTTTCTGTCTTGTCTAGCTGGTGTGCAGACTCGTGAGGGTCTCTTGAGTATTCCCAAAAAAGAGGGAAGAGATACAGCCCACGTCCTGTATTTTTTCAACGACCTATTCGACTCCGTAAATGGGTATCTCGAGACGGATCTAAAAGCACCATTGAGGTGCATGGTAACAGCAACAAGTGTACATCACCAATTTTGGAAATAGGCTCTTCATACCCTCGAGAGGATGAAGTTCGTTGATCCCACAACGTTAAAGTGGAAATTTGTACCAACCCTTAACCGTTGGCTCCTGATCATTAAGGGATTTCAGAAGTTGTGGGAACTTTTAGAGTCGAAGGGGTTCACAGAGTTGAAGACACAATTCATCAGTCAGGATGTCTTAGAAAATTTCTTTGGTCTCGTCAGAGCTGCCAGTGGCCGAAATATTTCTCCCTCATGTTGGCAATTTGTGGGAATTTATAAGTCGCTACTAATTACCAATATTACAAGTCCACAATCGATTTATACCAATTGTGAGAGTACTTGTGGTGGTTCCATGTTGTTTACCTTGGAAAGCAGGATCAACAACAATGGTGAGGATAATTTTGAGACTCCCGATGTTGCACACGAAGAAACGGAGAATGTTTTTATTCGTGAGGAGATTTCAGCAGCGGCTGAGGAGAAGTTCGACGAGAATTCAGTTACTAGGTTTTTATTGCTCAGCTCTCCAGCGAAAATTAAACGACAGCTATTGAAGACTCCATCAGTAAATACATATGACAGCTGTACACACTCTTTCATCCAGCCCACAATATCCGAAGGTGAAAAATCTCGGTTTGATGAATTTTATGAGAGTGTGTACTTGCGACTGGATCGAGTCATGCCTTATGTTTGTCATTTTCGACACATTAGTACAATTTTATTGGAGAAAGTCCACGAAGTAGTCGCTAATCAGTGGTTTATATATGACAATGCAGGGCACAGGGAGAATCTTCAAACTCAGGCTATTGAGTTAATAATCAGGAATTACATCTTGACCTGGTGTACCATGATAAACAGACATCTCCGTGGAAGAGCAACAAACATGCGACATAAGCTGATGTTCAATAGAGCGACTAAGAAGTTTGAGAAACGCCTTAAACGTCCAAAACGTTAGACACAGATTCTAAATCATCTGTGAAACGTTTTCAAGGTAATATCATCGATATTCATTTGATACTTACGACAGCAGTAGATGCTAACTGATGTCTACGAGGATCTGAAAATTCCCGCCAGGTCTTGAGGTCCTGACCGGAAAGATTACTGTTGACTGGGCGATAATTCGATCATTATATTGTCAATATAGCTTCAACTCGTAGACTCATCAAAAGTATCAAGAGAACTTCTTTGTAGCCCTCAACATTCCCAGTTCATTCCTCAGGGGTTTATACTGAGGATAGTTATGCTACTTAATAAGAGATCAATACACTCAGCAACGTCTCTCTATAATTCTAGTGCAAACACAACTTCTAATTCAACTGGCTCAGCAAACAGCGATTTTTCATCTGCAACTTTGAATAGTTGTGAAACCAAGCTGAGGGAGGAGTTTGCGAAAACTTGTTTTGAGACTCTTCTGCAGTTTTCGTTGGTCGATGGACTCAGTGATGTTACGGAGTTTCCAATGTTCCAGAGGACGATAAATAATGCTACGATTAGTGACTGTGAGGATGAGAATGGGGGAATTGCTGGGAGATTGGCTGTGACAGTTTTGTTGCACAGGTTTCAGCAGGTTTTGTATCATTATATCGACGATGATAGGGAGAGTGGAAAGTGCCCGCTCCCCAGGTACAGATTACCGGAAATTTCATTTGTTCTTAAGGTGGTGGCGACCCTGGTGGTGTTGTTGAAGAAGGCACCAGCTAATAAAGTGGAAAAGTCTGTTTGGCAACAGCTGATTGGGCTTTATCCGTGTTTGGTGGAATGTAATATTGCTGCAGCTTCTCCTCAGGTATCTAGGTCACCTAGGGAAGCTCTCATGCAGTATTAGGATCTTCTTAGGCCACCGATGGATGGGAGCATTGGGGCGACAGGCCCCATGGCGAATAATGGCGTTTGACCTGCCAGTGAGGAAGTTTTGGGAAAATTGATTCGGTATTGTCAATATATCTTAAACTCGTAGCCTTATCAAAAATATCGAACTTCTTTGTAGCCCTCAACGTTCTTGACGAACAAGCAGTCCTCAGGTGCCTCTGCTCCACTGGAGAAACACTGGTTGTGCGCCCATATGGAGCCTCTATCGAAGGATGAACTGATCAAAGTTGTTTAGAGACTGTTCCTAGATCTTTGGACAATTCCCACGAAGATTGTTTATTTTTTCCTCCAGTTCTCGAGTGGAAATCACGAGGCTGGCAATGAAAATCTCTCTAGAGTCACTGAGAGACTGATATCCACGGGGGATTTGATCAAGTAGTGCACCAGAGTCGTCGTTGACTTCAACTTTTCCTCACCAGAATCAGCTCTGGAAGTTCTCTAGGATGCTATTGATGTTTTCTGCTGTTCAATATCCGATGTAGCTCAAAGATTCAAGTTAGCTGTCTCCATCAGCAATACTCCGGGGATCATCAGCACAAAAGCCGAGTATTTGGTTAATTTTCATGAACCCCCCATCTTAGAATAAATGGTAAAAGTGCACGTGTAATACAGATGGGTGAAAACAAACCGAACTTCTCGTTCACGAGACCTTCAGCATCACTCCTAGAATGTGTCACCAGTTGTGCAGCTCAGAAAAAGCCTGTACAATTCGTTGGTGAAACTGGAACTGGTAAGACTAGTTTAGTGCAGTTTTTTACTCACAACACATACCACAAACTCTTCGTCATCAATATGAATTAGCAGAGTGAGAGCGCTGATCTCTTTGGAGGGCACAAACCAGTTGATATAAGATTACTGATCACCCCTATTAGAGAAGAGTTTCAGATCCTTTTCAAATCGTTCTTAGCTATCGAACCTAATAGAAAATCCTTCGATCACGTGGCTGTGTTACAGAAATGGCAAGTGGATGACAGTGGTGAGTTTGATGACCCACAGTGCTGCAGAAACTGTTGCAAGACTAACGAATGGCAGTCGTTCATCATCATCATCATCATCATCTTCTTTAGGGAAATGAGTTCGAGGGACTTCGAGGGAGAGAACAGCTCACCACCAAGACGCAGAATTCTTGATTGAATGCGAGAGACTGGTGATTAAACTAGAGAAATTGAAGTCACAGGTGAAGACAGAGTTCTCTCTGGCATTTTCATCCATCGAGGGAAGTTTGGTGAAAGCCTTGCAAGAAGGACACTGGGATCTGCTTGACGAGAGATCAATCTGATATCATCAGAGACCTTGCAATGTCCTTGGAGCCAGAGAAGTCTGAGAACTACAGTCAGAACGTCGAGGATCTGGTGAGAGTCCCGTTAATAGGAAAAATGTCAGTTATTCTTCAGGGTGATACATCAGTTGTCAAAACCAGTCTGCTCACTTGCCTGACGAATTCATCAGGTCATGTCTGTGTTTGTATTAATAATCATGAGGACACAGGAGTCCGTGAGCAGTTACGGGGCCAGTGAGACTGGAAAGCTAGTCTTAATTTGAGGAAGGGGGCTTGGTTGAAGCTATGAGGGAGGTTTAGTGGATAATCCTGGTTAAAGTGAATGTGGCCCCAAGCGATGTTTTGGAGACTCAACAGAGTTCTCGATACGAGGACACCACCAGATAGTCAAATCCAACAACAAATTCGTGCTCTTTGCTATACAGAACCCTTCAGGTGTGCATCGAAGGAAGGAAGTATCATCCAGAGCCCACTGGCTGAGCTGAAGGTGATTCTTCATGAACGTTGTCATATGCCTGAGAGAATACAACAGAGAGAGGTTTACACTGCCTAGAAATGTTGAAGAGGAATTGTATGACTGGAGCCAGTATATGGCTGATGAGGGATACTCGGTGCTAGCTAGTCTGGTAAGGAAGCCTGAGGAAACTGAAGAGATCAATCAGGTCATCAAGAAACTTCTCAAGAGAGTTTTCGACCCATCGCATCTGTTCTCACTGAGTGAGAACACTTCGACTCTGACTAAACCAATCCTCAAGTCTATTCTGAACAAACCAATTCCTGGGTTTGCAAATGTCATCTCGAATTACAAACCTCTCAACAAATTACTAAAAACGTCTTGATTCCTAAAATAATTAAATATAAAATTTTCATGTCTTCACTCCTCTGTTGGCTTGACCTTCAACCTCCAATGTCTACCCAACTAGTAGCTTTATCTAAAGATACTAAAAAACGTTTTTTCTATCAGTTGAAATTCCCCACAATTGAATTCTCGACTAATTCTCTTAGATTTATTTCTCATTGAGATATACGCTAACAATCACCACCAATATTATCGAATTCAAAACACCCAAGAACAACTTTTGATTAAATTTCAGTGTATTCAACGTAATGATGAAGAATTGATGAGCCAATTATTCAAAATTATCGACGTCAGTAAAATATGAGTTTGAAACTAGAGAAATCCTATCAGCGTTCGTTGCTCTTCCAGTACAGGCACCTGCAGCAGCTAACACAGGTCCTATTAATTGGAAAGCTTCAAATAACGTCTCAACAAATTCAATCAAGTGCTAACAAGCTAGTCGCCGCCACGTAAAAGTCTATTACCGAGTAAAATACCAATTGACAGGCCAAGGAGGAGAAACATATTGATTCCATGGGAAAACCCTAGAACAAGGAAATTGATGATGGAACAAAGAAAAAGATACTCAGAGAGGAGGTGAAAATCAGCCAACTGGTTTTCACTGCCACCAACCAAAATGGGGGCTGGTGGCAGCGAAAATCCAACGAACAACTCGCTAAGCACTTATGGAAAGTTCGCCTGGGAGAACCCCATCAGGGAACAGTACTATCTGCATCAATTTAATGAGACACCGCCTAACTGGAACTTCAGTAATTCGTTGGTTATCGATAAATTCAATAAAATCATCAGCTACTGGTTGGATGGAGCTGGAGATCGATGGGTTCAGGCTACGATTTACTCAGCACTTGATCGGGGATCCTGCCCTCCAGGTTAAGGTTTGATGAATACGAGTTTCTCGTGTACGTTTACACTAGAGACAACGTGGAGAACGCTCAAGATCTAGAGACGAGAGAATGTTGACGACATTCATCACAGGAAGAAGCGGGGGGGCTGATTTTTCATCCTGAGGGAAGACATCGCCTCGGATATTCTAGCTGTCTTCAATGAGAAGAACAAACTCTTGGACCTGTTACAGAGCTACTGATGCATGCACAAGGGGATGACAAGGGGATGGCTGCGAAGGCAATTTTGGACGGGATTAAACCTTGAAGGGATCATGTTTATACTAGCTCGAAGGCTTCCTAGCATGCGTGGGATTTGGATGGAGATAAAACAGCTCTACGTGATCGTATATGTGACCCAAAAGTAGCTGAAACTCTCACCCTGGTGTCTCTTTTCCTATAGGGACACCAGTTCTCAAGCTCAATGACACTCCACAAGAAAAAGCCTCTAAATAAAACTGCATGTGCAACATCCAATAACATGACAATAGCAGAAAAACATAACGATGAAATATTCCTCAATGAAGATTTCCGCACTGACATCGTCAACGGGACTGTCTTCGTGTACACCAAGTTCAAGAGTAGACTGCTTAGTTATCTCGCAGCTTATCAGAGCTTAGAACATCCAGCTATCATCGAGGTCAGTCCTGGCCTATAGTCCACATTACCTTTCGGAGGAAAAATCGGGAAAATATCGATACTAAACTGTTCTCGAAGAGAGTCTCTATAGACCCTAAAAATACTCTAGAATAAATACCGAAGTGAACAGAACATAATTTATAGCAGAGGAAGTGAGCAGGTCTTGAAAGGCATTTAATCGTTTCTATGTCTTTTTCGTGGTTGTGTATGATTGAGACAATTCCTGAGGAATAATAATGATTCAGGTGAGCATTAAAAGTCGACAATTTTCATTTTCTCATTGTTCAAATAAAAATAAAGTAAGGAAGTTCAATCAAACATATTTATTTATTATCTGAAATTTTCATTACAACGTAATATTTATGGAATGATAATTAAATGTAATAGGACGTGAAAGAAGTTTTTTCACTGCAGTGAACATTCTTTATCCTCAGCTTCCTGCTCCCTGTCCCTCTTCTTCTCAAGCCTTTTACCACACTCCTCTTCATACTTGTACTGCACACGTAGGAATTGTCTGATAGCATCCTCATCAGAGGTATAATTAGCGAAATTATGGATGAGAAGCTTCCTGAAGTGTGCGACCAATGATCCAGGCTTCCTGGGAGGTGTCAGTACACTTGCCCTGGACAGTGTGTTCCATGTGGTGGCTACTGTTGCCAGCTCAATAAGATCATTATCAATCAAATAATTGATCATGATTCTCTCATGGGTCTCAGTGTAATGTGCTGAGCTGGCTTTGAGCGCCTTCTGAATCTTCATATTTCCTGATTTTTGTGCTCCTCCCTGCTGGAGATGAGAACGCCACTCCCATTCTCCTGATGAGCTTGAATCGGACTCTTCACACGGTTTTTTCCACGAAGATTTATCGGGGGAATCATCGTCTGATGCTTGTCGCTTCATGTTTTTAGTGAAATATTGTGTTTGTTGGAAATAATTTATAAATAATTTTCAAATGAACTAATTATCATTATCTTCTACATAGTTTTACAATAATAAGTGCTAAAATAATTACCTGTTTCTTAATAACGTCTTTACTGCATTAATGCGTCGTATATATAGAGAAGTGAAGCCCCGTTCTATTCCAACCAAAAACCGTTGAATCATGCATCTACTTTACCATCTCACAAATAAAATAGTACATTACATGCCCGAGCCTTGGAAAACAGATCACCGTCCCCCACGTGCAAGATTGCCTTCCGAGCCGAAGGCGAGGATGGCAAGCACGTGGGGAAGGGTGATATGTTTTCCATGGCGAGGTGTGCATATTAATTTTCGTGTCGAGGGACCTGCAAAACGCCAATTTCGTGGCGCGCAGAGTCACGAAAATGGGGTTTTTCAGGTCCCCTGACACGAAAACGAATTCTCTGTTAATCGGAGTTACCAGTAGAAACTGAACAATGACCGACCGAAAATGACTATTATTGAATTAACAACTTAGACTCCGCCTCTTTTGATATGCGCATGCGCAAACGCTTATGGCGCCACCACTAGTGAGAGCTTTAACTAGGCTATAGGAGGCTAGTAAACCTGGAGAGATGACATGCCCTGCGCTTCCCTCACCCTAGAACTCTTCCAACTCATCCCTGACCTTACAACTTCCCACCTATTATCATATATTTTAATTTTTATTGGGATTTTCAATTCCCTCGTTAAATATTATTATATATTATTTTATGTCATTAGGCCCGATAAACCGCGATTCTAACCTCGCTTCGCCCGGTTAGATCGCGATTTTCGGGCCCAACGACATAAAATAGCGTATATCACACGGTGATAAAAGCATTATCTGGCGAATGTGATTATAATCCTCGCCTTTGGCTCGGATTATAAACCCACGTTCGCCAGCTAATGCTTTTATCGCCTTATGACATAAGATACTATTATCACCTAATGACATAATATACTATTTCCGGAATTTTTATTTGATGGTTTAGTCAATGGTCGTTGTCCACCATCTTTTATCTCACGGCGTCCACGATGTTTCTGTGATGACGCAATCTCTTTCCGTTGCCTGGGAGACGCTTAGCGCCTCTATAGTACATTTATCTGTACTTACATTTCTCTCCTGGCTTATCCATTTGTCTCGCCTTTGCACGCCTGTTCTCGGTGCCTCACACCACCTTACACTTGCACTGAGTTCCTGAGAGTTTGTCTTTATTTTTCTACTATCAGTGTGTTTTTGTTTCTCACTTGAGTTTTTATTTGCGCTAGGGAGCGTGCTCTGGGCCCATAACCTCTTAGAAGGCAGGTTTAAACCAATTGAAACACAGTATTTATTGATATAACTCGTCTCGCGTCTCAATCAGTCTCAATGTAGAATAATGGTCTCATTGAGACTCACACATGTTACAAGCTGTAGGAAAGGAGGTCCGCGCATGCACAAGATCTGGTCTCTTCATAACGAATATATACAATTGTCAACACAAATTCTGTCCTACTAGCCTGAACTGAGTATGGCATGTGATTGGCCAGTTAAGAGTATCCCTCTTTCCTCATTGGTCATGAACCCCCACTCAGTTAAGGTTAGTAGGATAGAACTTTCGTTGACGATTGTATGTCATACGTAAGGGCCTAAGCCCAGTGGGACCGGGAGCTGACGCCACCTTTCAAACACTATTTGATTTAATAAAATAAATCATGCAACAACCCAATAAAAAATGTTTCCTTTTCTTCGTAATTATGCTAGCTAAAATAAGTCCACAGATATTATTACCTAAAACCACTCATCCTGTAAATAATCCAATGTTCACAATGAAATCAATATTCAAATCATTAAAATTGACGAACGTAGTCTGACAAAGTAGTCAAAAATCATTGATATTCCAATCATTTTAAAGGAGTATGAATCGACTCCACTTGGTTCTTCGAATGTAACCGGGAAAAATCAATTTTAAGGTGTTTCGTGCAAAAAGGTAAATACTGACATTCATCTGGAATTCATATAGAATGTTTATAATCACAATTGAATTGTCTATGAATTTTTATCGAATTTTTTCAGATTTCCTTTTCAAGTTATTAACGATTAAAGTCGTTACTTGTGGGCTCTTATGGAGATTTTTCTGTTTAGCACGAACGTTACCATCTGAGCTAATAATGTAGTTTCATGCTAAACAGTAAAATCTCCATAAGAGCCCATGTATAAGCAGCGACTTTAATCGTTAATAACTTGAAAAGGAAATATGAAAAAATTCTATGAAAATTCATAGATAATTCAATTGTGATTATAAACTTTCTATATAAATTCCAGATGAATGTATTTATTTACCTTTTCCGAACGAAATACCTTAAATACCCAAAAAAGTAATTATTCATCATTGATTATGTCACGTCAAAAATGAACAAAATGACATGAACTTTTAATACGATTAGCTGTTCAAGACCGGATAGGTCACTTTAGCTAGAATTATTACTAAAACCGATTTTTAATATCCCCCAAAGTATAAAAACCCCACTGGATAAAAGAATAAAAATGTGAACACAACTTTAGTTTAAAAATGACTCCTGAGAGTCTATATTTTAAAAACAAAAAATACACCGAAGAAAATTTGAAAGAGAGAGAGACTTACAAATGTTGAATCTCTGCTAAATCCAATGGTTACACAAAATTTCACTGTTAAACTTATTGCCGCGTAAACTAATTAGTTTTTTTAAATCACAATGATTTCACATAAACCTAACACTCGACAGTTACCAGACGGTTACCAAAATTTACAAAGGAAAAGTCTCGAAGGACTAAATGAAAATCGAAAGAATTGTTACGAAGGACTGATAATAAAAAAAAGGAAAAAATGTCACGAAGGACCAAAAACAAGTCTTGAAAAACTTGTGATAAACTTTAAGAGTTACGGTGGAACTGAGGAACAAAACGACGCACAAGTAGTTTTGTTACCCCAGCCTGAGGGTGTGTCCTCAGATGCACGGAGGGAAAAACTAGGGGACCAATGGCTGATGACCTTGGGCCCGAATTTTCCCTTCCTTGCACTCCGCTCTCAATGTTTCAGGGTTAACTCCGACCCCTCTACATTGAGATGTCGAGAGTGTGGGCGGACTTTTCCAACCCTCGACTGCCAATGAGAATTGTTTCGGGAGGTCCCATTTTCTCCCTCTACAATCTCATTTGCTTAAAAGTAAGAGTTAAACTATTTTGATTATTAATCTAGAGATTATTTATAAATAATCCTAAACATTATTATCTTCCCGAATATTATTTCGGGTAATTTAAAATTAAATATTTTAATAATTATGTCTTATTACGCCGTTCTCGGTTTAAAGAAAAAGAAAATGAAAATTAATTATTTGAGATTGAATTCCGAAATTCAACTCAATCGAAAATGAATTCTCTTACGTGAAATTTTGAAATGAGAATCGAGAAAATATAATTCCCGCAAGTTACAAATGAATGAAGTTATTTGATTTGATAATCGTTAATGAAAAATATTAAATAAAAGAAAAAGGAAACAAAATAATTTTCCATAAAGGAATTGGACGGAGTTCAATTCGTAACGAGATATATAATTAAATTGAGTAAAATATTCTTTCGAAATGGAAATAATTCGAAAGTATGAGTTAAAATTGTCCTAACGAAAAGTTTTTTATATCAAAATAATTGTCATGAAATTTCAATTATCCTGCATTGAAGTTATTAATTTAAAAGAATATTTTTAAAAACATTTGAAAATTGTCAAAATAAATTTATGACTTCCCGTTACGAAGAGAAACTCGAAGAACCCCCATTAAGATTTCAAAAGGGCCGGAAATTCGGATTTGGTTTTACGAAGGTTTGGGCCTTGAAAGAAAACAGACCCCAAGCTAAGATAAGCTACAGTTTGAGTTTCCCCAATACCCTTGAATATTGGACACGTCACGTTGGAATTAAAAGACAAAAAGAAAGAAAGAGATAGACTGGGCGTGCACTTGAAATGCCTTCAGCATGACAAGACCCTGACCCATGTCTATTACTTTATGACCGACTTTTCGGGGAAAAGTCAGCTCGGATAATGTTAACTGCAATTTTACGACTTGCAGCTGGCCTTCGGGGCCTTTTCAACTAAAAATCCCGGCGCGAGAGAGTTTTAATTTTAACGGTTTTCCCGTTCGAATGTTATTTAATTTATTAAAAAAACAAGCAGGCGACCGACCCTATTCGACAGAAGACTTGTGACACCACACTGTTATGTCAAAAGTCTTCATTTTTCTGCTACCAATTACATTGGTTATAAGCTTCCGAAGGGAAGAAGTGCATCGTCTATTTTTTATTTTTATTATTTCAACCGTAGTATATAAAATCATTTCGTCCTCTTAAAAATTTCATATGTAAAATTATGTGGTTTTACTCCGATTCAATTATTTCTCTCGATTTCATTCGTATTTTCCAAAACAGACTGATCTGTGCTGATGAATACACGTCCCATTCGAATTCAAAAAAATCATTCTCATTCCAGATGGTATTCCATAGTGCAACTTTTCTTCTTTCATATGGAATAGCGTTCCGAATTTGGATCAACTATTGAAATCAAATTATAGTTCGATAAGACATGTTTTTTTCTTTCAATCAAATACTCAAAACAATTATCTAACTAACTTGATCCCTCGGGAATCGATTCGTAAGAAGCTCAATTACATCTTCGTCGTAAATTAATATTTTCACTAATTTCGATCTTGTTCCGAAATATCCGTTGAAAAGGACTAAAGCATAAAATCTTGTCCCATTAATATTCTGCACTCCAATATTGGCAAACACCATGCCTGTCAATCTATAATAAAAAATTATCGTTGTAAAAATACTATCTCATGTTATCATTTTGCAGCTTTGGATGGAGGTCATCGAGACAAGTATTTAAAAAAAAAAAAAAATTTAATCCCTCGAGAAGTAAAGGAGTTATTGGCCAAAATGGGTTTCCACAAAAAATTGAATATCTCGCGAACCGCTCGGTCGATTTTGCCCATTCAAAATACCATTCGTCTATGTCATGAAAGCTACGAACATACCAAATTTCAAGTCAACAACAACCTTTTTTATCGAGTTATCGCGCGCACAACGTTTTTCGCAAAAAAACAGATTAACGGCAATATCTCTAGACTCAACAGCGATTGTTCGATATATTATGGGTGCTTCAGATGGAGGTCATTGGGACGAGTATTTCAAAAAAAAAAAAAATTTAATCCCTCGAATAGTTAAGGAGATATTTGCCAAAATGGATTTCTACAAAAAATTGAATATCTCGCGAACCGCTCGGTCGATTTTGCCCATTCAAAATACCATCCATCTATGTCATAAAAGCTACAAGCATACCAAATTTCAAATCGATATTAACATTTTTTATCGAGTTATCGCGCGCACAACGTTTTTCACAAAAAAACCGATTAACGGCAATATTCCTAGACTCAGCAGTGATTGGTCTATGTATTATGAATGATTCAGGTAGAGATCATCGAGACGAATATTTTGAAAAAAAAAAGTTGAAATCGGTGCATTTATTGAGGAGATATAGCTGAAAAACGAAATTTAAACAATTGGCAATATCTCAGGAACTACTGGACCGATTGAGCCCAAATGGAGCCACAAAGTGGGGCTTATTCATAGCTATCATCAGTAAAAATTTCAAGTTTTTATCTGCGAATTTCACCGTATTGCTTCCGAAGGGAAGCATTATTTATGTTAAAATTTCTAAAAATAAACCCCCAAAACAGCCATTCTGCACATACATACGTACAGACGCAACCTCAAAAACATCATTTTTTCACGTTTCATGACATTCTAGATCATTTGCAATGAAAATTAGAAAATCGAAAAATCGACCAAAAATAATGCTTCCCTTCGGAAGCAAAAAGAAAAAGTGACTTTAATATTTTCGACGGATGTCACAATTATTTTTTATATCAATTGTAAATTTGATGAATGTAAGAAATTAATTCATTAAATTCTTTCTTCAATTATTTTTTAAACAATATTTTCTCATTTGATTATGGGGTGTCAGTCAGTGGCAACCCGTACATAAAAACAATCCTCTCCAGGGCATCATGTATGAAAAAATCGTGTAGAAATTTTCTATACGGATTGCGTATAGAGTTTCTATAGGATTTTCGTATCTGATATTCGGATATTTCTATATGGATATTTTTTAAGCAAATTATTTCTATACAATTTCTATAGATTTGATCCCATACGACCCACTGCCACATGTATAGAAACATTTAGTATGGAGTTGCGACATTTCTCTACGTGTTTCTCTGGAGCGTTTAGACATTTACGTATGCAAACAAAAATTTATGTAAAAAATTTAGGTATAGAAATAATTCGTATAGAAAATATTCGTATAAAAATATCCGAATATCATATACGGAAATCCTATAGAATTCCGATACGCAAAGCGTATAGACAATTTCTATACGATTTTTTCATACGTGTATGGCCAGCGTTCAACCAACACAACGTTGCCATTTTCACATTACAGGTCATTTCGAGGGACCTAGAAACATAAATTGTCTATTTAAAAAAATGCGACACTAACGATAATTTTGATAGCCAAAAAACTTTTTTTATGATTTTTCAGGATTTTTTTTTCTACATTTTAATCTTATCCCTAACTTTGAAATGTTTATTTTCTCATAAGACTTTGTGTTATTTTGACACTTCTAAATTAATTATCATCAGGATACCAGACTGCCGATCGAGCATAGATTTAACCAAACCTTTTTTATTTATATTAACGTGTGTTTAACACTGTTGGTCGCGTTATGAGTGCCGCGCCGCACTTTTTCTGATACACTGCAGTAAAGCCTCAGAGAAATTTGAAAAAATTTGACAATATCCGCCAAAAATATCATAAGTAGTTGGATTTTCGAATTTTTATTCCGAAACTCCCGGCCGTATAGCGTGTATGAGATAATTTTCAGAAAAACATGGCAGCTTTGAGCTTGAATATATAATTAAGGGTACCACTGAACATACAAAACCTCACGGGAATTCTTCAAGTATACGATCTAGATCACTCTTGATTTTGTTCTGATTTTTCCTAGACCTTTCAAATTTATCATTATGTCGATCTATGCTGGTGCAGCCGCGGCGCTTACGGCGCGACCAACGGCGTTCGTAATTTTTCCGCGACTAATAGGGTCGCGGAGTTTCGGAGCGAAAGGAAAAATGACGGTCATTCCACATCTCCAGTCACGAATCAGAAATTCATCATGACCGTCATTATGCATCTATACAGATGTTTCGACAACAATTCGCTCACAAATTATTTGTGACCATCATTTGTAGTTAAAAAATTTATGTATCACATCGCGTCAGTTTTCATCATATGACGCGTTCTAAAAAATGACGGTCATTTTGCGTCTCTAGAACTGGCAGAGCTGCAAACAGCCCCCAAAAAATGCTTTAGAAAAGGAGAAACCCATTGTCAACGTACCAGTGGCTAATTTTTTTTATCGATAGATATTGACACGTAGATCAAACTTCCCTAGTGAGTTCACTTCCTAAGTGCTAGAAATCACATTTCTCGTTTGCGCAGAGAATAAAATTTTTTTGAGAAGACTAAATCTATTTTTGTAATAAGAATTTTCAATCTCGGCGTACGCTTCGCAAGTATGGCACAGAAAAACGTTGTTTTGATAATTTGTAACAAACAATGTTTTTAGCCCAAGTAAGACTTGTTTGAGAACTCTGCTGTTTTCCTGGGAGTTTAGGGGATTGGAGGATGGGACAGGAATAAAACGTAAAAATCCGAAAGGGTATTACGAGAAAGAAAAAAAAATTCAAATTTAAAATACTCACCCATTGGATTGAAAAGTATACGTCCCTAGCGCTACAGTTCTTTGTTAGTTTTGAAACATTTCTATACATCAGTATCATTTTTTTTTCTTCAGAAATATATTCTAGATATACTAAATACCCATAAAAACGATAAAGTTGAATGCGTTGGGTTATTGTTCGTTGCAAAAACAACCTCTGAAGTCGGGCCCCCTATACTTTTCAATCCGATAGTAGATGATCTTACGAATCAAATCAATCTGATCAGTTCTACATCAACAATACTCAATAATTTTTTCCTGTCGATCCTCGCGGCAATTATCGCCTCATCTGTCGGGAGTTTTTCCTCAACACAAGCACGAGTAGTAAATTCCCTGAATGGAGCAGACATTGCTTCATCGACACGTAATAAAACAAACATTTCGTCATCCGCCGAAAACATTACAGACTTTCTGGCCAACGTTACTGCACGACGATGATCTACACAACGATATTCTGGATATGGAAATGACCCGAGTTGAAGAGACTCCACACGAGAGACAAAGTGAGACTGCAAAGAAGACGTACTCCGTAGGTAATACGATTTTTTGCGAAAGCTGCTGGAGATAGGAACAAGGAAAAAATAGAGCTGCGAGACACCCCCAGAAAAGCGCTTCTAAATTGACCGACCGACCACTCGCTTTCTACTGTGTAATGCTTTTTTTGGAGAATGAAATATGATTACCAAACGTCAAGTCAACAATTTCCAATCAATTTTATGCATTGCAAATCTTTATTAATCACAATTCAATTGTTCAAATCGCCCTAGCGCCCAAACTGCAAGATATACGAAAATTTTCGAATCACAAATCGTTTAGAATTTGATGAGGAATAATTTTTGTTTTTCGTCAATTTCACATATCTTTTTTAGATTTGGACATATGAGCATGGAAAGAGTTGCGTGACCCAACACAGCGCTCTCAAGCCCCCCCCCCCGCGTCGCAAGCAGAGAGCGCTATGTCGAGTCGCATAACTAGCTTATTGCTCATATCTCGGAATCTACGGGAGATACGTAAAATTGAAAATAGACAAAAATTATTCCTTATTAAATTGTAGATGATTCATGATTTGAAAATTTTTGTCTATTCTTCAGCTTTCACTTTACATCAACGGCTACAAATATTATAATCTCCTATTAATTTATTTTCATATTTATCTTCCAAATTCATATACCATGTGTGAATTTTCTTCATGTGGGCCTTTTTGGGGGTTCATACCATCTGCGTCCACGTCGCGAACCCTGCACTGATAGAAAGGATTAGTTATTGTTAACAAGTAGATTTAGTTTAAGTCTAGGGTCTCTTCGGTCTCACCAAATATTCATTTATTAATAGTTAACAAATGCATATTTGAGAAGCTTTGTTTGACTCGACTTTCACCTTTCAAGTGAACCATTCGTTAACTATTAACGAATATTTATTTGGTCATATTCAACTCTACCATTCGTTCATAGTTAGCGAATCTAGTTTAAAATAAATGAATCATGCTATCAGTGTGGGTAACGCTGAATGCTTCAATTTTATACCTTAATGTAATCTCTCTACAATATAATAATTTTGTAAATTAAAACAACGCAAATATTTTCAGGTTTCACGAGGGCACAAAGGTCAAACATTTTTGAGGGTCACAAGAGTCCCTAGGGTCAAAATATGGATCAGGCGAATCAAAATAGAGGTCCTCATCTCGTATCTCTTATCTCAAGGTCACGAAGTCAGAGGGTTTATAAGGGTCACACAATTCATGAGGGTCATGAGGATCACTGGGGTCAACAAGGGTCACGACGGTTGTAAGGATCATGAAGGTCCCAAGGGTCAAAATAAGGGTCATACGGATCAAAATATCCACTCACCATTTATTGAACCTTCATAACTGAAACATATCCAAGCAGCCGCACCAAAGATTGGGGGGGGAGCGAGCAAAGCGTGCGGGGGGGGGGCGAATCCCCCCCAGGGTTGCCGAGCGAAGCGAGCAGGAGGCGAAGTCCCCTAATAAATAATAATTTTGCCTCATGGAGGGAGGTGCCGGATGGGAAGTCCCGTACAACTACGTGAACATCCATCATAAGATATGAGATGATTCAAGGAGGTTTAAATTCATTAGCGGACACCCGCCCACAATTCTGGGAAATAATTTAGTAGGGGCCGTGGTTGTAAGCAGAAACTATTCATAGTTTCATAGCTTGGGTGATAGGGCGATTTGAACAATTTAATTGCTAATACTAAATAATTGCAATACCTAAAATTAATTTAAAATTGTTTACCTGGCGTTCAGCGATCATATTTCATTGTTTAAAACAAGAATTACGCATTAGAACGCGAATGGTCGGTACATGTTTGAAAAACGAGTGTCCCGCAGCTCTAAAACTGATATCTCTTGCTGTTACGAATTCATGATCGATTTATTCAGGGGATGACAATGAGGATGATGGTTATGCATGGTCCACGAAGCGGATTGAGGACTGGAGTCAGGGGGACACGATAAACTGGCTCATGTCAGCCGCATCACATATGGGACAGCCCTACTGCTCGATTCAACAAACTTTGGCTATGCCTGGAAAAGAACTCACCACTTTGACGAAACGAGATTTTATTTTACATGATCAGGCTTATGGAGAGAAGCTCTATGAACAATTGCATTCACAGAGGGTGTCTAATACATGTAAGTACAATTCTTTGGGCTCCTTCGAGTATTACGTAAGCAAATTTTTGCGCAATTTTTACGCCCCCCCCCCCTCACTATGTCAGAATATTCCCTACATTGTCAGACATCCTGGACCTCCTTCCTTCACCTATGCTTACGTAATACTTGATCCCCTTTTTGTAGTAAAAGTGTTCCACTTGCTGGACGCTCGGGAGCAGTAGCCGAATCACAGAATGCTCCTCAACTTTTTTTGAGCTTCAAATAATCCATCATGTTCATATGAATTGAATTATTGCATGAGGAGATTTATTTATGGAATACAATCATGAAATACAAGAATTGAATGGAGCGCATGAGATATGTATTTTTTTACTTTGGAAAATCATGATAAACTGTGGCCATTCAAAAATCATGTCACGCGTTCTTTTCAAAAAAAAAAAATGGAGGAAAAAACTGCAAAATGTATTATTTTTTTTGTTACAGTGCCAAAATTTTCATCCATTCGAAAAATCTCAAAGGATGATCGCAGATCCTCGGGATCGACGACTGTTTCCGGTATGTAATAATGAAGCGAATAGAGTTCTGTATGGGATTTGATGAAATATTAGACAGGTGTTTTTATTTCGACAAATAATGAAAAGTTAGTAAATTATAGCCGGTTGAAATCGTCTGATCGTTCATATACAAGCATTGTGTCGTCATAATTCGTTCTTGTTTTTCTGTGATTTTTGCTTCCGAATGGAAGCTTTGTAATCGGTCAATTTTTCGATTCTCCAATTTTGCTTGAAAATGTGTAGAATGGTCTGAAACGTAAAAATACAAAGTTTGATGATCATGTATGTATGTGTGTCCGGAAGTGTGGGTCGATTTTTTCGAAAATTTTTATAAATCACGACAAATAAAGGACTAAAGTTGCAGCTAAAAATCTGAAATTTTGTCCCATAATTGGTATTTCTTTGGAGCATTTCTGGTCGCAGTTTCAGCACAATCGGCCCAGTAGTTTCCGAGATACAGCAATTTCTAAAAAATCTTTATTCCTCAATATCTCAAAAATTACATGACCGAATTGAATTTTTCTGACGCCAAAATCTTCTTCGTGATAATATCTATCGGATCAAGTCATAATATTGTCGTGTAACTGAAGGGTTATTTAGGATTGAAATAACGATTAAACACAGTTTTATTATTGTGAATGTAATTAAGTTTTATTCAGCAACGTAACACGACAACGGTCGAGGCACAAGTGGTGCATAGTACGAGTATATCTCATAGAGGCGCTACGGCGCCGTGGCGACACAGTCAGCTACACTGTCGGCAATAAGGAGACTGGCGTAAGGCGCCACATTCAACACTCCCTCCCGCCATAGACAGTATCCTTGATTCCTCTCGTCTTTTTCTCTCCTAATAATCTGTTCTCGTTTATCACAAAGTTTCTTATTTGATAACTTTATCTCGCCTCAGTATCCTCGCCAGGCAATTTCGTCAGTTAAATCTCATTAGTTTTTCCATCTCGCCAATTTTATCTCTCCAAGAAGGTCTCGCCAAATTAGTTATTTCCTAGACAAACAGAAAGAAAATAATTTAAATATTTACTTTCATCATTAGGTCCATCAAACGCTTGTGTGTTTCAAACGTCAATGGTTTGGTGAAAACATCAGCTAGCTGATCTCTTGAGCCAATCCAAATGATTTTTATATAATTCTTTTTAACACATTCCTTTATATAATGTAATTTGTTCTCTACAATGTGTCTCAATTTCATTCCTCCATTTGTTTCTGCACTCATAATATCAGATTTATTATCACACCTTAAGATCATTGGAACAGGGGGATCAACCAGTATCAGTTTCAAAGAGTTGTGCAACGACATCATTTCTCGACTCGCCTCGTTCATTGCAACATACTCAGCTTCACACGTAGAAAGTGCTACTGTAGTTTGTTTGTGAGTTCGCCGAATGATCGAATCACCAAACAGTTTAATCACAAATCCACAAGTTGTGATTGAATCTTTACAATCAGAAAAACTCGCATCAGAATAACCCTGAATGTCATTGGTCTCACCTGAATATCTCAGACCCAAGTCCGTAGTACCTCTCAGATACCGAAAAATTCTTTTTACCATTTCCCAATCACTTCCTGTAGGATTTACTTGATGTCTGCTTATCACATTGACTGCATATGCAATGTCTGGTCTCGTAGCACCAGCTAAATACAAAAGACTACCTACGGCCTCTCTATAAGGAATGTTTGCCTTTGTGTCTGTCCTTTCCAAAGTCCCATTATCATATTCTGTTTCTCTTAATTTTCTCTCATTATTAGCTACTTGAGAAGTATTCATTGGTGTACGTTGTGGATATGCTTTATCAAAGCCAAACCTACTTAATATCTTTTGAATATAATTTTCCTGATTTAATTTGATAATCTGATTTTCTCTGTCCCGCCTAATAGTCATGCTCAAGAATTCCTTGGGTTCTCCCAGGACTGTCATTTCAAATTCGCTACATAAGTTACTCTTTACTTCAGCCAATTTATCGTTATCATTACTCGCCAATAACATATCATCTACATAAAGTAGCAGAAGCAAGAACTTGTCTTCATCTCGCCAAGTGAATAGACAAGGTTCTAAATCCGAGTTCTGCAGACCCATACTCAAAGCTACTTCAGTGAATTTTACATTCCACCGTTTGGGACTGATACGAAGACCATAAAGTGCTTTCTCCAATTTGCACACATTTTCTTGCCCATCTTTGTCAGTATGATGAGTTCCTTCTAGAATTTCCATATAAATTTCCTCATCTATTACACCATTGAGGAAAGCAGTTTTAACATCTAGCTGACACACCTCTAGATTATATTTGTTTATAATTGATATAACTATTCTCACTAAAGGTAAACGAGCTACTGGAGCATAAGTTTCCCTTAATTCATAAATGTTCTTATCCTTGGAACCTCTGATTACTAGTCTCGCTTTGAATCTTATTTTTCCATTTGCCTCATTTTTACACTTAAAAACCCATTTTGAATCGATGACATTTAATCTTTTTCCATTCATCATAATTAGAGGTCTTTTGACAATTTTCCATACTTGATTTCTTTCTAACGAGTTTAATTCTTCATCAACCGCATTTAACCAAGAATCTTTATTTTTACTGTTTATAGCTTCTCGATAATTTGAGGGATCTTCATTTATGTTTGCTAAAAGTGCATGATACACTTCATCTTCCTTTTGTGCTAAATCTATCTCGCCTACATTACTGATAACACTAGTGAAGGAAACATTTCCTTTCACGTTCTCATCAATTTCCAACTCTGAAAAGTTATTATCATTTATTGTTTCATCTTTTATATTGTGACAAAATACGTGACACTCGACGTGACTCTAGAACAGAACCCAGAAATTCAAAAAAAAATTCCCAATGGAAATTTGATCCGAACTGAATGACTCCTGTTTCACACGATTCTACTGACTCGATTTTCCACCAATCATGCTCCCTTCGATGGTTTCCTCTCGCTCCGCAGTCTCCGGAACACGAGTGCAAGGCCCTGGCTTACCGATTTGTTGTCCCCAGGGATCGTGTTAACCACTTAAATTAGACTGGAGGTTAGGAATAGGTTGACGGATCGATAATTACAACTAAAAGAAATTCAACTCAAAGCCAGTTAATCAAGAGCGGCGTATATTTTTCCTATTGATACGCTAGAAAATACATAATGAAGAAAACTCCGTAGGTCGGAAAATTAAATGTGAATGTGAATATAAAACAAAGGAAAAAGACGCACATAACTTCGTGCCCGACTTAAAAAAAGAACTCAAAAATAAAATAATCGAAGAAAATAATGAGAATAATAATCTCCAACGTGAACGATCTCCGGTTTCTAGGAGTATCGGTAAATCAAAACAATTCCGACCGCCCTTGATGAAATCAAAAATAGTAACACTCAAATTCGTAATCCTAATAATAACAATTATTTCCAAAAAAAAAAAATTCCCAAACTCTCACACAAATGACTCCGGTCAGTTAAGCCCTACGCAACGAGCTCTGCTAACCCAGATACTCTATCCCTATTCTGTGAGAATCGGTCGGAAGGCTAACTCCGCAATCTCCGTAATTAATGACCATTAATAATCGAAGAATCGTATTGTCTCTGGTACTCTAACAATGCTAGGCTCCGGCTCGAACCGGGATCTAGGGGCTCGATACAATAATAACGGATCTTGAGAAACCAGGAATGTGCGCGAATTGACCTTCCAAATCAGGCTAGCCTGAGGCTATGTATTGAGAGGGTCACAGGCCCTGTGCGGAATCACTGCAACCCTCAACCCACCAAAAATCTCTGAAACGCTAATATTCTCAGTTCCTTGCACACCCCTAACTCCTCTAGTCCGGTTGGTCTCCGTGCACAATAGCAAAATAATCGTGAATTAGCCCCCAGACCGACGATGTCTCCTCCAGAATCTCTCGCCACTGGAATTACTCTAGAATACGGAAAAGAGACGCCTGCGTCTCCTAGACCCCTTTCAGACTGAGTAATAGTAATAACCCTAATATCACAATAAATTTTCCACTAACTTCTCCGGAGAAAAACCAAAGGCACTTCCGAGCCCTTCATGTGACCCTAGAGGTCTACTTCGCCCTCAGAAACCCCACGTGTGCGTTATTCGTCACGTTCTAGCGTCCCACTACGATCTCAATTATCCGGTTTTTACCATGGCAAGGGCCGGGCAAAAGGCCCACGAACCCTTCGAAACCCTCAAAGTAATGAATAAACCCCACGCGCGCCAGCAATTTCAACAATATTAAATATCTTGACTCACTCCACGCTGACTCGCTCCGACATGTGGTTTGTTTGCCGGGCCGCCTTGACGCCACGGGTTTTTCCCAAATTTCTCCGTTCTGGACCTCTCCAGAAATTATCCTGGTCCTCCGGTGTGCCCTCAGGTCTTCCCTCTCGGCTTGGAGCTGTTCTCCAAGACGAGAAAACGCGAAGAAAGACACAAAACCACGAAACTATTACACGAGTCGAAAAGAGATGTTCAGGTGAAAAGATGGCTACGCAGAGTGCCGCTACCACGCCGGATTTCTCCCTCGTTCCCTTGGGGGGGTGACGTATTTCCGAAGAAAGTCTCTAGCTTGTCCTCGATTCTCGCAGAAACAGCCAATAAGCGTGCTTCATTCATTGGCTCACTGCATTGTGGTGCCCTCTCCGGTTATTGAGGGTAGCATGCTTGTACCTGCAGTTGACTCTGGGGGGTGATGTCCGCCAATCCGCATTGATCTTTGATCCTTCAATATGGCGTCGTCGTGTACGCACTTTGCCTCATGACCGCGAGCCAATCAGGAGTGGTCTCTCTGATTTTCGGTTCCTATTAGATCCTGCTCCTGTCATGTACCGTAGGCTCCTGCCCTCTGGCGCTTTACCCTTGAGTTCGCGCCAAACTCAAATCCTCTCAGCTCCGGTATTTTGGTGACAGGTGAGATCAGTGTCGTGGTTATAGTGGTTTTCCTGGCAGCCGAGGAATTTCCGAGGCGATGATGGTGCCTGTGACTCAAGTTCCCAGGTATTCGACGTTGTTGATTTCTCCAGAAGATCCCTCTGTTGCTCAGGAATGCTGCTATGGAGTGAGAAACGAAGCAGAACCTTCGCGAGTGTGCGCTAACCTCTACTGACCCTGTCCCGAGACCGACACCGCACCGTGAGGATAGTTTATATTTTAAATATTCCGTTTACCCTTAGTATTCCCCACACATCCAATCGAGGACAAAATTACCCACATTGTCACAATATCAACTGTCTTCACTTTCTTGGTAATGTTTTGTTCTGAAACATATATCCTTGGTCTACCTCTTTTGCGTTTTATCTCTCCCTCCGGTTTTGAAGAATCCTCGGCCTCACCGCGATTCTTTTCGAACTCAACAAACCATTCATCTTTATTCTCCATTTCTCCATAGTCTGGGAAATCTTTCATACCGTTTCCCTTATATTTATCCCCATACACTAATTTTTCATTCAATTTAACATGTCTACTTTCATAATATTTTCCTAGCTCTGGCTTTAAGAGTTGATACCCTGTTGGAGTATATCCAACCAAGACCATACCTACACCTAGAGGTCCAAACTTTGGGCCAGCATTTCTAGCAATTTTTACATAACTTAAACTACCGAATCTTTTGATTTGATTAATATCAAAGCTGTAATCAGGCGCGAATCTTTCTAAAGGAGTTATCATATTGTTTGATTTATGTGGAGTCCTATTGTAAGCGTAAACTGCAGCAGTTGAGCCCAGATCCCACATGCCCTTTGGCAGTCTCGAGTCAAACATATAACATCTCACCTTTTTCTGGATAGTTTGATTAAATCTCTCAGCGACACCATTGTGTTCAGGTGTATCAGGGGAAGCTAACTGTAATTCCGCCCCTAGACCCTTAAGAACTTCAACTGTATGCCCGCCTGTATACTCTGTTCCCTGATCTGATCTAAGATCACACTTTCGCGTCATAACCCAGTAAATTACGCGCACTTCTGATGAACATCTCGAAACAAAGTCTTGTTTCACTTTTTGCCTTCATTGCATAAGCCATAGCGAATCTTGAGAAGTCATCGATGAACACAGAAATAAATCTGTATCCCTTAGGATGAGAAATTGTAGTAATAGGCCCCATCACATCTGAGTGAACTATTTGCAATTGTGCTGTTGCTCGCCTGCGCACCGATGGGAATGATAATTTATTGAATTTAGACGTTAAGCACACTTCACAATTTCTAATGAATTCATCATCAAATTTTACTGCATTTAATTCTTTATTATCTAGGAATTTCTTTTGTAATGCCTTGAGGTAACTCGTCGAGGCATGTCCAAATCTACAATGCCACAACATGACATTCTGATTCTTCAAATAGCTAACTTTATCAATTGAAAGTTTTGGAAAAACTTCTACCGAATCATCCCATGGTAATTCATCAACATCTTGCAATTTCTTGTCCCAAATGGTGTAATCAAAATTTGATTGTTCATAGGGAATCTTTTCTTTAGTAATTATTTCCTCTTTTATTAAGTTTTCACTCCCTTTTTCACTATGCTTTTCTTCCTTTGCCTTTTCTTCAATTTTATTTTCTTCCTCATTACTCTTATCAATTTCGTCTGTTTTCTCACTTGTTTCATTCTGTAAATTTGCTGTGACACTTCTGGTAAGATATCTTTTCACCTCATTCTCACCCCCAGTGACATCAGCAACATTTGCTACTATTCGCCTGTTTATTTGCTTGAAAGAATTCTCACTGATAGAGTTTGACTTTACTATTTCTAAATCGATTATCCAGTAAGATTTTCTATAAATTCCCGAGATGAAAAGTTCATTCGACAATGGATCAAATATATCAATTTTCTTGTCATCTAAGTAGATTGCTAATCCCATTTCGGCAAATTTTCTTAATGATAGTAGATTTGCTTTAAGAGCTTCTGCAAAAATAACTTTGTCAATTTCTAGTAATTTACCACTTGCCAGTTCAATTTCTATTTTTCCTGCCCCCTCCATTTTTAAGTCCGCTGACTCATTTTTATTAGCACACCTAATTTTTAAATGCTCGGTTGCGCCTGAATTTGCCAAACAGTCTATCAAAAACTTATGTCCATTTGTTTGTTGACTATCTGCATAAAATATTTCAGCACTTGATTGATCATAGTTTTCTTTTTCCTTACCTTGACTGGAGTTATTTTTCTCTGTAGGTTTGTCGGATTTGGATTTCTTGTTTGATTTGTGAGATGACTTAAACCCGTGTTTGTTCTCGCCTCTTTTATAAGAGAACCGACTCTTATTGAATCTTCCTCTTTTACTTGGACTATATGTTTCACCTCTCATTGGTCTTTTCGTTCCTCTACTGTTACTTCTATATTGATCTTGATAATTGTTTCGATAATTAATTTCTGAATTGGAATTGTACCTTGGAGTCTGTTTAGAGTATCCGGAGCCACTTGGTGCATTGTCATTGTGGGGTACGTTTGGGTAATCTCTCGCCTTGTGATTCCCAAACTGGTTGCACCTGTAGCACAAGTATCCTTTCCCTTTATTGGGACAGTCTGGTCCCTTGTGTCCATATGCCTGACAAACAACACAACTTGGCCCCTTGTGCTGTGCAAGATCAGCAGTTTTAATATCAGAATCTGAGAGCTCACTTTTCATAGTAGCTTCTTCTAATATCGCAATTTTTAACTCGCCAAAAGTCAAGCCCACACCTATAGCCTTCCTTGTTACTTTTTCAATGATTTTAATGTTGGGAAAAGCTTTTATTACTGCATTGTAAAATGCATCTTTCTTTTCGCCTTCACTGAGAGGAATGGTGTCAGGAGCATTTTCATAAGTTGCCATTTTCTCATCAAACATATCGTTAAACTCGCCAGCTGTCATTTTAGCAGGATTGTATCTCATATTATAAAGGTCTTGTCTCACCGAGTGTGAAGTTACATTAAACTCAGCCATTTTCAATTCTTTCAGTTTCTTCAATATTTCTTTTGAATCTTTTAATCTGGCAATTTTAGGGTGATAGCTTCTGTCCAAATGATTGATCAGAATTTCTCTAACTTTGTGCTTCTCTTCTACAAGAGTTTCCTCGTCCACAGTAACCAGAATGCTATCGTCAATGATGTGTAAAAGTTTACTAGTTTCAATTTCTGACGAGAAATAATCATAGAAATGTTCATATTTCATTTTGCTGTCCATTTTGTAATCTCTTTTGAAACTCATTCCCTTGTTAAATAATTCAATTTGTAACTTATTGGTTACCTCGCCAGCTAATTGACTCAAAGAATTTAGGTTGTTTACTTGACTTGACTTTGCCTGATTAATTTCATTGATCTGTTTATTGACTATTGAACTAATTTGACTTTCTAGATTTGTATGCTTATCTGACATCACTCCTCCATTTTTGTCATTGTGCTTTTTGTCCAAGGCACTCAACAGCTCCTGTACTTCCTTTTTATCTTGTGCTCTCGCCTCAGCATTCAGTCTCAACTTGTTTCTATTCTCTGTTAGACCTTCATACAGTGCTTTTGTTGAAGTTATATTTGAGCTACATAGCTTTTCCACCATCCTCTTCAACTCAGCCAACTGTGTGTCTACAGAGACTGTTTTGACAGTCTTGTTGCCATTAGGCTCAACTGATTCATCGTCTAGATTAGAATTTACCAATTTCAATTTAATATTTACTTTATTATCTGCTGTAATCTTGGGTTTCAGTTTGATTTGGTCAGTTTTGTCAACATTAATATGACCTGTGGTTTTCTCGCCTGCACTTATCTCGCCGCCATTTAACTCGCCGCTTTTCGTCTCGCCTCCAGTCAATTCGCTTGACCTGGACTCGCCTGTGGCCCTCGCCTCTGTATTTACCAAATCTTCACTCATTTCACTTGACCCATTCTCGATCACAGCTGTTGTTGACATTTGACTCTTCGGACCGTAACCTGGTAGATACATTGGCTTTTGTTCAGCCAACAATGCAGATTCTACCACAGTTAGACATCTCCATTGATCCTCTGAGAAATCTCTCTTATCTAATTTAAAGAGACCGAAAATTTAGGATTATTGTATCTGGTTACATTTTTTTATATTCAGGTCCGAAATCCCAAACTCGACTTGCTAAACATAAACAAACCGAATTCAGAATGAATGTGCTCTTCAGAAAATCTAAACATAAGACCTCCAAACACACTCGAGTCTTTTATGATTGCGAAATATTGATTTAAATATTTCTCAAGTAATTTGACGTCTTAATATTGCGCGTTTCTAATGTGTATAGTATACTCGCCTATTTACACATATGCCTAATGTCTCGCCTGTTACATATCCAGTTGCTTCATCTGGAAGTATATGTACTTTATCGTCTATTATTGCTAAGGAGACCACTTCTCCCTCATGGTTTCCTTCGATTAGATGTTGTCTAATTAGGAGTCTCCATACTTCATACAGAAGTTCTTTATGAGCCGTAATTATTTATTTATAAATATCTTCGTCTAACGATAGCAATTTTAAAATTCAATTTCACTGATTCGACCCATCAAATATTTAATTTGTTATTCTCGCCTATTAAATATTTCTAAATTCAATATTCTCACCAATTAAATATTTTCATTTGGATGCATCCTCAATTTGTAAATTTCAATTTTGCACTAGTGTCTATTGATTTTATTTTATTGCTTTACATTACGCTGGTGGACCCCGCACACACGCGGAACGTGGCCGAGAAAGAGTGAATCGTTGTTTTTCACACAAATTTTTATATTCACACTAATTTTAGTTTTTCTTTCTATTTCTTATTGTTCTCGCCTTGCTCGAGCAATGTGTGTGGGACAGCAATCGTCCCTCTCTCTCAGACGCGCCCCGGGTGCGCGCATAACCCACCCGTTGCGTCTACTTGTTGAAGCCTGTTCAAACCCGTGCTTGTCTTCACTGCCGAGAAACTATTGTCACGGCGTCACTTGGCTTGCTTCTTTTATTTTTCTTGAAATATGATTTTATTTATGACAAAAGATATTTCTTGCTTTTAAGTGATTTTTTTTTGTGAATTTAATGGGATTTCTTCATTAATTCTTTTCAATCTAAAATCTCAATTTCAGGTCGGCGTCGTGGACAATTAATTCCCGGCCGTCATTTTGATCCCTTCTATCTTTCGTTCTCACCAATTCACTTCACTTAATTAGTGCATTTTTCAGTAATTACATTTTCTCTGAGTACTTTTCATTTTTCTTCCCGTCAGTCACTCACTCAGCTCGCCTCGACTTTTCCTCTTTCTGGATATCCCTTTGTATCACGTGTGATCCACCCGGAAACGTGCCCGACCGCCCGATAGCGTCCTTTTTGGAATTTCCGATTTATTGCTTTCAATCCTTTAATTTATGATGAATTTTAATCGCGCGCAGTGGAAGCGTGCTGGGCCCATAATCTGACGGGTTATTTAGGATTGAAATAACGATTAAACACAGTTTTATTATCGTAAATATAATTATGTTTTATTCAGCAACGTAACACAACGGTCGAGGCACAAGTAGTGCATAGTACGAGTATATCTCATAGAGGCGCAACGGCGCCGTGGCGACACAGTCAGCTACACTGTTGGTAATAAAGAGACTGGCGTAGGGCGCCACATTCAACAGAAAGAAAAACGAAAATTAGTGAGAATATAAAAATTGGTGTGAAAAACAACGATTCTCTTTCTCGGCCACGTTCCGCGTGTGTGCGGGATCCACCAGCGTAATGTAAAGCAATAAAATGAAATCAATAGACACTAGTGCAAACTTGAAATTTACAAATTGAGGATGCATCCAAATGAAAATATTTAATTGGTGAGAATATTGAATTTAGAAATATTTAATAACAAATTAAATATTTGATGGGTCGAATCAGTGAAACTGAATTTTAAAATTGCTATCTTTAGACGAAGATATTTATAAATAAATAATTACAGCTGATAAAGAACTTCTACATGAAGTATGGAGACTCCTAATTAGACATCTAATCGAAGGAAACCATGAGGGAGAAAGATAAGATAAGATAAGATGTTTATTGTTTAGAAGGTTAAACAAATCATACAGAATAAGAATACAAAGCCGTAACGCTGAGGTATAAGTGGAAAAAGCAATTGTGAAATAAGCCAGAGATAAAGCACAGAGGTAAACACAGAGATAAGTTAAACACACGCAGTCAGCTCAGCTCTTCCCGAGAAAGCAGCCAGGATCTCAGGCGCTTGAAGGCCAAGGACGTGGGCAGCTCCCGAATGTCAGCAGGGATGCTATTCCACAGCTCCGAGCCACCCACAGCCAGAGAGGCTCTGTACATATCAGTTCGGAAATTTGGTACCACAAGAGCCTGCTGTGCTAGGATGAGTCGACGAGGTCTGCTGGAGGTATATGCAGCAAAGAGTTCAGCAAGGTAATCAGGATTTCTCGTGCTCAACACTTGGTACATGATAGTAGCAATGATAGAATCTCTGTATCCCGAGATGGAGAGCCACCCAAGACTACGTCTAGCAGTAGATATTGAGGCATCACGAGGCAGGCCAGTAACAAAGCGAACCGCTCTATTTATGAGACGCTGAAGCTGGGGATCAAGTACTGAGCCTACACCTTGGAGGACAGCCAGGCAATAGAAAATGTGAGGAAAGATGAGGGCATTGACAAGTAATTTCCGGAGAGGTTCATCAGTATAACTCCGCAAGCAGTACAACTGATAGAACGCAGAGTTAATCCTGGAGGTGACGAGTTGAACATGATCTCTGAAGGTTAGTTTACTGTCAATGGTAACCCCCAAATTCCTCACACTGCCAACCAGCTCGATGGTTGCATCCTCACAACCCAGACTAGGCAATACAGCTATATCCACAGCATTGACAAATCGTCTGGCTCCCAGGATCATGGCTCCCAGGATCAGTCGCCGAATGCCGAAGGAGAGCCCAGATGGATCACATTCAAGATATATCTGGAGCACGGCTGATGTCGTTGATGAAAAGCGAGAAGAGTAGAGGGCCAAGGATGGATCCTTGAGGTACCCCTGCATTGGTTTCAACAA
Organism: Diachasma alloeum; assembly: GCF_001412515.2. NCBI lineage: Eukaryota > Metazoa > Arthropoda > Insecta > Hymenoptera > Braconidae > Diachasma > Diachasma alloeum. The sequence continues at coordinate 32,007 of NW_021680671.1, read as the reverse complement.
AAGAAGAAAGCCCATGTTCACCTTTCACCGCTTGAGAACGACCAGTCAAGTAAGACCGGAACCAGGCAACAGCACCAGATGAAAGGCCTAGTCTGGTGAGTTTGGCAAGTAACAGGGAATGAGAGACTGTGTCAAAGGCTTTGGAGAAGTCGAAGAGGACCAAAATGGTAACTTTTCGATCATCAACGCCCCTCCTGACGTTATTGACAAGCCTCAGTAATGCTGTTTGAGTGCTGTGGCCCGGCCGAAATCCACACTGTCTAGGGTCAAGCAAACTGCGCTCCTGAAGAAACGAAGAGAGTTGATTAAACACCAGCCTCTCCAGGACCTTCGCCAAGAAGGGCAGCAGCGCAATAGGACGATATTCACTGGGATGTTCGGGAGAACTGACTTTCTTCGACGGGACAATGATGGCCCTCTTCCAGGCATTAGGAAAAATGCAGCACTCAAGGGACTGGTTCATGATCGACAGAAGGAAGTCAGATAGAACCGGAAGGGTGTTCAAAATCATTTTCCGATAACTCCCATCAGCACCAACAGCATTAGATGAGATTGAAGATATCGCAGCATAGATATTCAGCCATCTCACGTGGGAGAGAGAAAACTGCTGATCAGGAGCGCCGACGTTGCCAGAAGTGGGAGGTAATGTACATGATGAGTGATCTAAGTAGTACTCAGGTTGATCTACCAGCATCACTGTGGAGACTGCTGCGAAGTGGGAGTTCAAGACATCAGCAGCAACAGAGGGACTGGAACTTGAGCCGGGGATAAGAGCAAGATGGCGAAGCTCATTCCAAAGATTCCTGCCAGACAGACCAGATAGCCGGGAGTGATAGTACTTGGTTCGAGCCTGAGCAAGCACAGAGAGATGGAGACGTCTGGCCAGCCGGAACTCAAGGAGCCGTTGGAATGTTCTGCTGCACTTGAACCGTCGGTACAAGTACTGGGCGTGCTGATACGACATCTTCAGGTTGTCATCGAGCCAAGGAGCAATCTTGGTAGAATTGAGAATCATCTGACGTAACGGGGCATGAGCATCCACCAACTCCAAGAAGGTACTCGTGAAGATCTCCACCAACCCATCAGGATCGGGCTGTGGAGGCACTGGAGTGTCCAATAGAGTCCTCCGAAAACTGTCAATGACATCAGCCCTCAGGAGAAGAGATAAACGACGAGTAGAGATAACCGATGCACGAGGCTTAGTGCCACCGATAGCCACAGAGGCGGAGATCAGGTGGTGTCCTGCAGCCATCGGGCAGTCTGAGGTGAACCACCCAGTGATAAAATCATTCTGATCAGTAAGGCAGAGATCAAGCCAGGTGGAAGATGTGAGTGTAGAGTGAGTGACACCATGATTCACCAGTTGCAGCGACAGGTGACTCATCAGCGTTCGAACGTAATGGGCATCAGGATTGATNACAGAGGCGAAGATCAGGTGGTGTCCTGCAGTTATCGGGCAGTCTATAGTTAACCACCCAGTGATAAAATCATTCTGATCAGTAAGGCAGAGATCAAGCCAGGTGGAAGATGTGAGTGTAGAATGAGTGACACCATGATTCACCAGTTGCAGCGACAGGTGACTCATCAGGGTTCGAACGTAATGGGCATCAGGATTGATATCAGCAAGTTGGTCGGCATTGAAATCCCCCATGATGATTTTGTGACTGTAGCCATCCAGTGCAGTTGACAGGAGCTCCTTGAAATTCACTGGGATATTGAATGGAGCATGAGGGGGGCGATAGATGGCAGCAACGAAGACTGGCGACGAACCCACCGGCTGGATCTCGCAGAAGAGATATTCAACATGTCCAGGCTTCCCAGTCCAGATGGTGGTTGAGGCAGAGATTATAGTGGCCTTGACAGTATCATGATAATAGATGGCAACACCCCCACCATGCACATTTCGATCACATCTTAATAAATTGTAATGAGCAATATTGAGAACTGAGCTGGCTATGGCAGCGGATAGCTAGGTTTCAGTGACTACAATAACATGATAGACTTTGGATTGCGAACTAAGAAAACTTTTAATGGTATCAAGTCGACAGCGGAGAGAGTTAACATTCAGACAGCAAGCATTGAGTTCATTAACAGTGTCAGATGGAGAGGTATCCTGGGGCATAGCCGGTTGAGAGTCCAATTGATGTATATAGGAAGCAGCAGGAGCCAGAGATCAAGGAGCAGGGGCAGCGTGAAGCCCTGCAATTCTATCGACATCGGCGTGAGAGTTGATGGAGTACACTAAGTCGCCTTCCTTGAATTTAGCATAAACAGCATCATTCTTGGTCCAGATGAATCTGAAGCCACATTGTTTAAGGACCGACCTGGCGTTACCTAATAATCTGTACGTCTTGGTGGAGACCAATTCATTGATGTTTGTATGAAAATCCCCACCATTTTCGCTGCGAGGCGTAGAAGCCAGGGATAAGCTAGTGCTGTCAACATCAGAGAACATTACCTTGCCTATGTTTTTCTTAGCGGTAATGATTGCAAGCAGCAGTTCAGGGGATGCAAGTTTCAGCCCAATCGACACGCGTGAGCGAGACACACCACTCAGTTGTTGAGCATCAGCATTGGTGATGGCAGCAGGGTCAGTATGACCATGAGATTTCTTCATGAATCGAGCATTGGAGACATCCGAAGGATCAAGATCTCGTTTTAGCACTTTTAAAACAGCTAGGGCCAGTAGTAGGAGCTCAGTGAGACCATCACTTTCAGGAAATCCTGAAATGATGAGCTCAGTGGAAGTCTGCTGATGTCCGGCGATCCGCTGGAGACTGATAGAGCTGGAATTAACAGCAGCGACGACACATTGCAATGTAGCAGCATCAGTTGAGGACAGAGATGGAGGAGCAGCATCAGGCGGACCATTAAGCTGAGCAGTAAGATCTGCAACAGACTGCTGGAGTCCACGAATCTCATCGCGCTGTTCAGCAACAATCGCCTCAACGTCATCCACACGTATGAACAGAGCAGGTAGCTGATCAAAAACTGCCAATTTGGTCTTGACAGTAACCAGTTCTGACTGGACAGAGTCAAGTTTGCCGGAGAGAGCATCCAGATTCTCAGTGCGTTTGTTAATGATCGCCAGGGTCTCAAGAATTTGAGCAGCAGCAGCAGCTGACAAGGCAGGTTCTCCAGTCGAAGTCATAGCGGAGACTGACATCACCAATTCACCTCCAGGAGGAGGAGCACAAGACGCCGAGGGACGAACAAGAATACTGGGACTCACAGCACCAGAGCGAGATGAATTAGATCCAGTAGAGCTAGCAGAAGTAAGGCGAGTGCGCATACCAGGAAGAGGTGATGAGATCCCCTTAGTAGAATAACAAGGAGAAATGGTCTCCCTAGCAATAATAGACGATAAAGTACATGTACTTCCAGACGAAGGAACTGGATATGTAACAGGCGAGACATTAGGCATATGTGTAAATAGGCGAGCATACTATACACATTAGAAACGCGCAATATTAAGACGTCAAATTACTTGAGAAATATTTAAATCAATATTTCGCAATCATAAAAGACTCGAGTGTGTTTGGAGGTCTTATTTTTAGATTTTCTGAAGAGCACATTCATTCTGAATTCGGTTTGTTTATGTTTAGCAAGTCGAGTTTGGGATTTCGGACCTGAATATAAAAAAATGTAACCAGATACAGTAATCCTAAATTTTCGGTCTCTTTAAATTAGATAAGAGAGATTTCTCAGAGGATCAATGGAGATGTCTAACTGTGTTAGAATCTGCATTATTGGCTGAACAAAAGCCAATGTATCTACCAGGTTACGGTCCGAAGAGTCAA
>NW_021680671.1:21161-28105 GCF_001412515.2 Diachasma alloeum | reverse complement strand
CAGATTAAAAGATTCAAAAGAAATATTGAAGAAACTGAAAGAATTGAAAATGGCTGAGTTTAATGTAACTTCACACTCGGTGAGACAAGACCTTTATAATATGAGATACAATCCTGCTAAAATGACAGCTGGCGAGTTTAACGATATGTTTGATGAGAAAATGGCAACTTATGAAAATGCTCCTGACACCATTCCTCTCAGTGAAGGCGAAAAGAAAGATGCATTTTACAATGCAGTAATAAAAGCTTTTCCCAACATTAAAATCATTGAAAAAGTAACAAGGAAGGCTATAGGTGTGGGCTTGACTTTTGGCGAGTTAAAAATTGCGATATTAGAAGAAGCTACTATGAAAAGTGAGCTCTCAGATTCTGATATTAAAACTGCTGATCTTGCACAGCACAAGGGGCCAAGTTGTGTTGCTTGTCAGGCATATGGACACAAGGGACCAGACTGTCCCAATAAAGGGAAAGGATACTTGTGCTACAGGTGCAACCAGTTTGGGAATCACAAGGCGAGAGATTACCCAAACGTACCCCACAATGACAATGCACCAAGTGGCTCCGGATACTCTAAACAGACTCCAAGGTACAATTCCAATTCCGAAATTAATTATCGAAACAATTATCAAGATCAATATAGAAGTAACAGTAGAGGAACGAAAAGACCAATGAGAGGTGAGACATATAGTCCAAGTAAAAGAGGAAGATTCAATAAGAGTCGGTTCTCTTATAAAAGAGGCGAGAACAAACACGGGTTTAAGTCATCTCACAAATCAAACAAGAAATCCAAATCCGACAAACCTACAGAGAAAAATAACTCCAGTCAAGGTAAGGAAAAAGAAAACTATGATCAATCAAGTGCTGAAATATTTTATGCAGATAGTCAACAAACAAATGGACATAAGTTTTTGATAGACTTTTTGGCAAATTCAGGCGCAACCGAGCATTTAAAAATTAGGTGTGCTAATAAAAATGAGTCAGCGGACTTAAAAATGGAGGAGGCAGGAAAAATAGAAATTGAACTGGCAAGTGGTAAATTACTAGAAATTGACAAAGTTATTTTTGCAGGAGCTCTTAAAGCAAATCTACTATCATTAAGAAAATTTGCCGAAATGGGATTAGCAATCTACTTAGATGACAAGAAAATTGATATATTTGATCCATTGTCGAATGAACTTTTCATCTCGGGAATTTATAGAAAATCTTACTGGATAATCGATTTAGAAATAGTAAAGTCAAACTCTATCAGTGAGAATTCTTTCAAGCAAATAAACAGGCGAATAGTAGCAAATGTTGCTGATGTCACTGGGGGTGAGAATGAGGTGGAAAGATATCTTACCAGAAGTGTCACAGCAAATTTACAGAATAAAACAAGTGAGAAGACAGACGAAATTGATGAGTCATGAGGAAGAAAATAAAATTGAAGAAAAGGCAAAGGAAGAAAAGCATAATGAAAAAGGGAGTGAAAACTTAATAAAAGAGGAAATAATTACTAAAGAAAAGATTCCCTATGAACAATCAAATTTTGATTACACCATTTGGGACAAGAAATTGCAAGATGTTGATGAATTACCATGGGATGATTCGGTAGAAGTTTTTCCAAAACTTTCAATTCATAAAGATAGCTATTTGAAGAATCAGAATGTCATGTTGTGGCATTGTAGATTTGGACATGCCTCAACGAGTTACCTCAAGGCATTACANAAGGCAAAGGAAGAAAAGCATAATGAAAAAGGGAGTGAAAACTTAATAAAAGAGGAAATAATTACTGAAGAAAAGATTCCCTATGAACAATCAAATTTTGATTACACCATTTGGGACAAGAAATTGCAAGATGTTGATGAATTACCATGGGATGATTCGGTAGAAGTTTTTCCAAAACTTTCAATTCATAAAGATAGCTATTTGAAGAATCAGAATGTCATGTTGTGGCATTGTAGATTTGGACATGCCTCAACGAGTTACCTCAAGGCATTACAAAAGAAATTCCCAGATAATAAAGAATTAAATGCGGTAAAAGTTGATGAATTCATTAGAGATTGTGAAGTATGCTTAACGTCTAAATTCAATAAATTATCATTCCCATCGGTGCGCAGGCGAGCAACAGCACCATTGCAAATAGTTCACTCAGATGTGATGGGGCCTATTACTCCAATTTCTCATCCTAAGGGATACAGATTTATTTGTGTTCATCGATGACTTCTCAAGATTCGCTATGGCTTATCCAATGAAGGCGAAAAGTGAAACAAGACGTCTTGAGATGTTCATCACAAGTGCGCGTAATTTACTGGGTTATGACGCGAAAGTGTGTTATCTTAGATCAGATCAGGGAACAGAGTATACAGGCGGGCATACAGTTGAAGTTCTTAAGGATCTAGGGGCGGAATTACAGTTAGCTTCCCCTGATACACCTGAACACAATGGTGTCGCTGAGACATTTAATCAAACTATCCAGAAAAAGGTGAGATGTTATATGTTTGACTCGAGACTGCCAAAGGACGTGTGGGATCTGGGCTTAACTGCTGCAGTTTACGCTTACAATAGGACTCCACATAAATCAAACAATATGATAACTCCTTTAGAAAGATTCGCGCCTGATCATAGCTTGATATTAATCAAATCAAAAAATTCGGTAGTTTAAGTTATGTAAAAATTGCTAGAAATGCTGGGCCAAAGTTTGGACCTCGAGTTGTAGGTATGGTCTTGGTTGGATATACTCCAACAGGGTATCAACTCTTAAAGCCAGAGCTAGGAAAATATTATGAAAGTAGACATGTTAAATTGAATGAAAAATTAGTGTATGGGGATAAATACAAGAGAAACGGTATCAAAGATTTCCCAGACTATGGAGAAATGGAGAATAAAGATGAATGGTTTGTTGAGTTCTAAAAGAATCGAGGTGAGGCCGAGGATTCTTCAAAACCGGAGGGAGAGATAAAACGCAAAAGAGGTAGACCAAGGAAAGAAGTTACACAACAAAACATTACCAAGAAAGTGAAGACAGTTGATATAAAAGATAAAACAATAAATGATAATAGCTTTTCAGAGTTGGAGATTGATGAGAACGTGAAAGGAAATGTTTCTTTCACTAGTGTTATCAGTAATGTAGGCGAGATAGATTTAGCACAAAAGGAAGATGAAGTGTATCATGCACTTTTATCAAGCATAAATGAAGATCCCTCAAATTATCGAGAAGCTATAAATAGTAAAAATAAAGATTATTGGTTAAATGCGGTTGATGAAGAATTAAACTCGTTAGAAAGAAATCAAGTATGGAAAATTGTCAAAAGACCTCTAATTATGATGAATGAAAAAAGATTAAATGTCATTGATTCAAAATGGGTTTTTAAGTGTAAAAATGAGGCAAATCGAAAAATAATATTCAAAGCGTGACTAGTAATCAGAGGTTTCAAGGATAAGAACATTTATGAATTAAGGGAAACTTATGCTCCAGTAGCTCGTTTACCTTTAGTGAGTATAGTTATATCAATTATAAACAAATATAATCTAGAGGTATGTCAGCTACATGTTAAAACTGCTTTCCTCAATGGTGTAATAGATGAGGAAATTTATATGGAAATTCTAGAAGGGACTAATCATACTGACAAAGATGGGCAAGAAAATGTGTGCAAATTGGAGAAAGCACTTTATGGTCTTCGTATCAGTCCCAAACGGTAGAATGTACAATTCACTGAAGTAGCTTTGAGTATGGGTCTGCAGAACTCAGATTTAGAACCTTGTCTATTCACTTGGCGAGATGAAGACAAGTTCTTGCTTCTGCTACTTTATGTAGATGATATGTTATTGGCGAGTAATGATAACGGTAAATTGGCTGAAGTAAAGAGTAATTTATGTAGCGAATTTGAAATGACAGTCCTGGGAGAACCCAAGGAATTTGAGCATGACTATTCGGCGAGACAGAGAAAATCAGATTATTAAATTAAATCAGGAAAAATATATTCAAAAGATATTAAGTAGGTTTGGCTTTGATAAAGCACGTCCACAACGTACACCAATGAATACTTCTCAAGTAGCTAATAATGAGAGAAAATTAAGAGAAACAGAATATGATAATGGGACTTTGGAAAGGACAGACACAAAGGCAAACATTCCTTATAGAGAGGCCGTAGGTAGTCTTTTGTATTTAGCTGGTGCTACGAGACCGGACATTGCATATACAGTCAATGTGATAAGCAGACATCAAGTAAATTCTAAAGAAAGTGATTGGGAAATGGTAAAAAGAATTTTTCGGTATCTGAGAGATACTACGGGTTTGGGTCTGAGATATTCAGGTAAGACCAATGACATTCAGGGTTATTCTGATGCGAGTTTTTCTGATTGTAAAGATTCAATCACAACGTGTGGATTTGTGATTAGACTGTTTGGTGATTCGATCATTTGGCGAACTCACAAACAAACTACAGTAGCACTTTCTACGTGTGAAGTTGAGTATGGTGCAATGAGCGAGGCGAGTCGAGAAATGATGTCGTTGCACAACTCTTTGAAACTAATACTGGTTGATCCCCCTGTTCCAATGATCTTAAGGTGTGATAATAAATCTGCTATTGTGAGTGCAGAAATAAATGGAGGAATGAAATTGAGACACATTGTAGAGAACAAATTACATTATGTAAAGGAATGTGTTAAAAAGAATTATATAAAAATCATTTGGATTGGCTCAAGGGAACAGCTAGCTGATGTTTTCACCAAACCATTGACGTTTGAAACACACAAGCGTTTGATGGACCTAATAATGAAAGTAAATATTTAAATTATTTTCTTTCTGTTTGTCTAGGAAATAACTAATTTGTCGAGACTTTCTTGGAGAGATAAAATTGACGAGATGGAAAAACTAATGAGATTAAACTGACGAAATTACCTGGCGAGAATACTGAGGCGAGATAAAGTTACCAAATAAGAAACTTTGTGATAAACGAGAACAGATTATTAGGAGAGAAAAAGACTGGAGAGGAATCAAGGATACTGTCTACGGCGGGAGGGAGTGTTGAATGTGGCGCTCTACGCCAGTCTCCTTATTACCGACAGTGTAGCTGACTGTGTCACCACGGCGCCGTTGCGCCTCTATGACATATATTCGTACTATGCAGCACTTGTGCCTCGACCGTTGTCGTGTTACGGGTGCGTTTCGGAATCAACTACCGTAGCTGCAGTAAAGCAAAATTAGATAGGGTTGCAGTACTGCTACTGCTACTACGTCGATTGCGAAACACGCCCAACAGTTACCGAAATAGCGAACTCGAGCAGTATACTATTAGCCGACAAAAAACTATTTTCAAACAAATGACCCTATCGAATCGTTTGTAATTCGTTAGCAGGTCATTGTACACCCCTTTNACGCCCTACGTTTCTGAATAAAACTTGATTACATTTACGATAATAAAACTGTATTCAATCGTTATTTCAATCCTAAATAACCCTTCACTTTCTATTTCTTATTGTTCTCGCCTTGCTCGACCAATGTGTGTGGGACTGCAGTCGTCCCTCTCTCTCAGACGCGCCCCGGTTGCGCGCGTAACCCACCCGTTGCGTCTACTTGTTGAAGCCTGTTCAAACCCGTACTTGCCTTCACTGCCGAGAAACTTTTGTCACAGCGTCACTTGGCTTTCTCCATTTGTTTTTTTTTCAATATGATTTTATTTATGACAAAAGATATTTTTTGCTTTTAAGTGATTTTTTTTTTGTGAATTTAATGGGATTTCTTTATTAATTCTTTTCAATCTAAAATTTCGATTTCAGGTCGGCGTCGTGGACAATAAATTTCCGGCCGCCATTTTGATCCCTTCCATCTTTCGTTCTCACCATTTTTCAGTACTTACATTTTCTCTGAGTACTTTTCATTTTTTTCCCCTCAATCGTCACTAACCCAACTCGCCACGACTTTTCCTCTTTCTGGATATCCCTTTGTATCACGTGTGATCCACGATAGCCCGATAGCGTCCTTTTTGGAATTTTCGATTTATTGCTTTCAATCCTTTAATTTATGATAAATTTTAATCACGCGCAGTGGAAGCGTGCTGGGCCCATAACCTGAAGGGTTATTTAGGATTGAAATAACGATTAAACACAGTGTTATTATCGTAAATGTAATTAAGTTTTATTCAGCAACGTAACACGAGAACGGTCGAGGCACAAGTGGTGCATAGTACGAGTATATCTCATAGAGGCGCGACGGTGCCGTGGCGACACAGTCAGCCACACTGTCGGTAATAAGGAGACTGGCGTANGTTATTATCGTAAATGTAATTAAGTTTTATTCAGCAACGTAACACGAGAACGGTCGAGGCACAAGTGGTGCATAGTACGAGTATATCTCATAGAGGCGCGACGGTGCCGTGGCGACACAGTCAGCCACACTGTCGGTAATAAGGAGACTGGCGTAGTGCGCCACCAAAGAGGATTGACTAAAAGTAGAGGCTCAGGGACCCTATTCTCGAATTGAAATCATACGTTCGACTTCAACAAGTCGCATACGGCCCATAAGGCGTACCAAAGAGGATAGACCTGAGTAGAGGCCCGGATCGGGGGGTTTGACTGACTCCAAAAATGTTAGTTGGTACCCCACGGGAAAGGCGGCGTCCCGGTCGAATTATCGGTAAATGTAAGTCGGGTGCGCGAGTAACTCGGCAGTAGCAGTCCCGCTGTGACAGGGACAGGTTTGAAGGGGGGCTTTTGTCCTCCTTGTACTCAATGTTTACTTTGTTTTTCAGTTGATTTATTCACCGACTAATTAATATTAAGGGATGAAACAAAGACTGTTCAATGGAGAATTAAATTCACCATCCATCAACCCCCGTTTCATCCCTTAATCTCTGCAATAAAAAAATTAATATTGCGACGAAAGTCACGGCGCTATAAGAAACCCAATGTTTTCTCGGCGCAGAGTGACTCCCCAATAATTCGCCCGCTAATTAAAAAATCGTCTCT
>NW_021680671.1:9860-20883 GCF_001412515.2 Diachasma alloeum | reverse complement strand
GAGACTGCTACTGCCGAGTTACTCATGCACCCGACTCACATTTACCGACAATTCGACCGGGACGCCGCCTTTCCGGTGGGGTACCAACTAACATTTTTGGAGTCAGTCAAACCCCCCGATCCGGGCCTCTACTCAGGTCTATCCTCTTTGAGGCGTACCACGAGTCGCATGCGACCTATTGAAATCTTCTTCTTCTTCTTCTGTTCCTTAGTGGTTAGACTTCCAAAGTAGGAGTATGTACCATATTCTAATTCACATTCTTGAAGACAGATGTCACTAAATTACGCGCTTCGTTCAATCCGTCTGATAATTTCAAACCATCCTTCAGTTTCTTCCTCTTCCAAGCACTTTGATAATTTCCGTAAACACTCTTTCTCATTCGAATCACCACACAATGATTAACCCAACGTTATTATAATGTTATTAACATATTTTTTTTTTCATTTATTTATTTATTTTTTCAATTTTTTTATTATATTCTAATTTGATCTTGTTCAGCCAAAAATTTAACAATAATCATAAAAACATTCAAAGGTTGCTGTATGAATAGTTTTTGAACGTCTTCATCTATAAATAAACCTTTTTTAAGGAGAGATGAAAAAAGGTTAACTCTAATTTGGGAAGGAATCAAAGAGCAGTTCCACACAACATGGTTGATATCCATACACCAATCCCCACAATCGCACGTTGCACTGATGATAATTTTCTTATCAGCTAAATGTTTACGCACCAAAGAATGTCCACTTCTTATACGGTTAACTAATGTAATTTATTTCCTGCTAAGAGACACTTCTTCAAACCATGCTTTTTTAGAAAGTTTCTTTTCACTGAGTTCAAAGTATTTCAGTCCAATCTTTTTAATTTCACTTTGGCGTTGAAGGTGTGTATAGGAGTCCAAATATAATTGTTTCTTTAAATGTTCATTTAATTCTGTCCCTAGACATTTTATCTCACTATTCAATGCTAAATCCAATGAATTCTTAGCTAATTTATCAACTTCTTCATTCCCTTCTATTCTCTTGTGGCTAGGAATCCATATAAAATCTATTTCTAAACCTAACTCATCTAGTTCCCTCATCATTTCCTTAATCCTATAATATAATCTATTATATCCGCTCGTAGATCCTCTAGAAAGAGCGACAATAGAGGACTTTGAGTCAGAACAAATTAAAGATTTCGTAATTTTCCTTTCCGAAATAAATTCCAGAGACTTTTGGATTGCGAATAGTTCCGCATAAAAAATAGTATTAAACTTGTGTAGTTTAAACTGACCTGACATGTTCAATTCCGGGCACCAAAATGCAGCACCTGTACGATCGTCTTTCTTTGATCCATCCGTGTAGAAAACCATTCTTTCTGGGTATTTATTATTCATTATTTGATTGAAGGCGTCATTTGGATTTTCTGCTTTTTGAATCTCAAAGCCATCCGAAACGTTAGAAATAATCTTGTAAATAGTTGATTCATATGAAAATTCGTACATTGCTGGAACCTTAGATGTCTCAATCTCGTCCCACAAGTCTAGACTATGTACCCACACTCTGTACAAGGCATGTTTATAAGATTTTCCCTTATTTGGTGATTTATCATATAATCTTTTCATTAACTTCAGTTTAGGTATTAACATATTATAAAAATTGGTCACTGTTCTCGATAGGTATTTTCTCAATAGGAATCTACGTCTTTCAATCAGAGGGGGTTCACTAGCCAGATGTAATAAAACCGGAATAGGAGTAGTGCGAATACAACCCAGACAGCATCTCAGGGCTGCATATTGAATACGATCAATCTTCAATAAGTCTTCCGATGAACCATCATGATAGTATAAACTCCCCCAATCAAGGGTAGCTCGAACGAGCCCTTTATATATTATTAATAAAGTACTAGGATGACTTCCATAATTTAATCCACTAATCGCCTTCAAAACCGAGATGTATTTTTTCGACTTTTCCAATGTATTCTTTATATGATTATCCCATTTCAAATCCTTGTTAATCCAGACCCCAAGGAATCTGATGCAATCCACCTCCTCCACTACCTCTTCACTCAATCGAATCATAGGAAGTTCATCTTGTTCAGGTTTAGCCTTTTTATTAAACATAATCGATTTTGTCTTAGACTTAGATAGATTTAAACCTCGACTTCCCAACCAGGTATCCCATTCATTGATAGATGCAGAAGATTCCTCTATGGCTTCTTCATATGTGTCGCTCATATTATAAACTACTTTATCATCTGCAAACGAGAGAAATCTCGTCCGTGTACCCACATGAAAACTCATCTTCCTCATATATAGATTAAATAACAACGGGCTCAATATACTCCCCTGTGGAAGACCTCTACCAGTATCAATGGTTTTAATAGCAGAACCTTTATATTCAATGAACAATCTCCTGAATTCAGTGATATTTTTGATAAAGCAGACAATCTCATATGGTACACCTAATTCTTTAAGGTCCTGTACTATAATCTCCGCGATTACATTATCATATGCCGACTCAATATCCAAAAAAACTGCCGAAGTATACTTTTTCCTAAGAAAACCTAAGTTAATATCAGTTACTAATATTGAGATGTCATCATAACAGGATTTATTTTTCCTAAATCCAAAAAAATTTTTAGGAAGTATATTATTTTTTTCACTCCACCAACTTAGTCTGGCATTAATTATTTTCTCCATAATTTTTAATAGACAGTTTGACATGGCAATAGGTCTGAAGGTAGTTCCTCCGGGTTTGGGTATCAAACAAACCGAATATTCCGTCCACGACTTAGGAATCAGTCCTTTACTGAAGAAAAAATTGAATAATTTTGTAATAGTTTTCAATGATTCCTTAGGGAGTTCTCTCAGAATACTATAATTAATCCCGTCAGGTCCAGGAGATGATTTCCTTTTAGAATTATTAATCGCATGAATAACCTCTTCAATTGATATTTCTTTCTTTAAGACTGTAATATTGGAGTCATAATAGGGTAATTCTATTTTCCGTACGAATGGGTGTTTATTAAGTTTATCAATCGCCTTTTCTATATTGGGATCACATGAGCTATTCACAACATTAACATGGGTGGTAGAAAATCTTGACTTAAAGGCCTTTATAATTCCCCAAACTTCCACTAATAATTTTTGTGGTGATAAGGATGAACAAAAATCTTTAAAACTCCTTCTTTCCTCTTTCCTCAATTCCTTCTTGACTTTTTTCCTTATCTCCATATAATTATCAAAATTCTCCACCGAAGGATTGTTTTTAAAAAATCTCTCAGCATTTCTTCTTTCTTCTATCAAATCTGAACAATCGGAAGTCCACCAAATCGTTGGGGGAGGGGCTTGACGGTCCCCAGAGGCAATCTTAGAAAATTCTGTATTTCTCGCTCCTGAACTCATCAGTTTATCCTTGATCGTTTGGATCAATTCATCATAAAATTCTTCACATTCTACTAATTCAAGCTCTCGGGCCAAGTCCTCCGACCATTCTTTCATTTGTACCTTAAAATCCAACCAGTCAACTTTCTTTAATAGAATTTTTTTCCTCAATGATGTTCTAAAAAACGGGGAGAAATCCGACCAATTTATACTAATTGGGTAATGATCACTACCTAACGTATCGTCAAATGTCGACCAACTCATTCTCATTACTAAATTATCCGAGCATATCGATAAATCAGGGGCACTAATGACAGAAGGTCTATTCAATATTTGTCGTGTTTCACATCCTGTATTGAGTATCGTAAAATTATATGATAAGGTCAATCGATTTATAATATTACCAGTCTCGTTACTCCTAATGGTAGAACCCCGATTCGCATGTTGACCGTTGAAATCTCCACAAATCAAGCAATTATCTCCCAGAGATGAACAATATCAAAAAACTTAATCCATTCCTCGTTGCTGACGAATATAGCTGGAGGACGATAAACGCAAACAACAAACAATGCTCTCGATTCCTGTTCAATCCTGATACAAACCCACTCCATTTTTTTAGTGATGTTCAATTCCTTAATCTGTATACATTCAATAGAATCTCTAATAGAAATCATTACACCACCATGCGAAGTTGATTGACGATCTTCTCTAATATCATTGTAACCTTTCAATAATTTAAATGATTGATCAGGCTTTAGCCATGTTGCCTGTATACATATTATATCAAAATTATGTGTAGATGCAAAATTTTGGAATTCCCCTGATTTAGATGAGATGGATTGACTGTTCCATTGACAGATTTTGAGGATATGTGTATTATTATTATTCATTATTCGTTATTAAATTCTTCTTCTGATTCTTTAATGATCTGATTGATCAATTCATCTCCTTTGACATGAACTTTTAATTTCTTTAAAAATATTTCTGTTAACTTGGAAATATTACTCTCGACCGTATCATTCAATTTTCTCATTAGTTCTTCTTCAGTAAACAAGAAACACTTTTCCCTTTGTGTATCAGGAGAATCAATAGCAGTCTCAGAAGGACATAAGGTACTTGTATCATTATAAGAGAATTCCATATAATCTTCCTTCTCACTCTGTGCTGTATTATTAATCAGTTCCCTATTGATAAATCTCGACCTCGACAACGAGTTAATCGAGGTTGCTTTGTGTTTTGTAAGATTGAATAAAGGGAAAGAGGAGCTCGAAATATTATCGTTGAGGGATTTGTTATCTTGTTGATAAACCAAACTTCGTGCTTCCTTGAATGTAAGGTTCTTCTCAGCTACTAGTTTATTAATCTCTTCGTCCTGCTTTCTTTTAGGGCAACGTTTAAAGAGAGAATCATGCCTCCCACCGCAATTAATACATTTAGCAATGCTAGCGATGCACTCGTTTATCGAGTGACTACCTCCACATTTATGACAAATAATCTCCTGGTTATTTCGACAGTTGATCTTAAAATAACCCAAGCGATAACATTTATAACACTGACGAACTGCAGGTATAAAAGGATTAATCCTTTTTTTGTCAAACCAAATTGTAACCACCTTAGGTAGCACTGGTTCTCTGAAGTACAATTTAACAGATTGTGTATTGACAACTTTTTCAATTTCCGAGTGAGAATCTTGACTAGTGTTTAAATCTCCCAAAACCTTCTCTTTCCTGACAATCCTTGTGATCCTAGATGGAACAACTTCCTCTGTTCCTACTTCAGTTTTGTAAGCCCTCAACCCTTCTCTTATTTCCTGTTCCGTAAAATCCGGATCAACCCCTCTAATAACTCCAACTTGGTGGAATTTAAAAATTGGAATAACAGCTTTCCAATTAACTTTGATTAAAGAAATATTATCAATCAATGTATTAGCGTCCTCAAAATTTTTGAAAGTAAGAGCAATTTTCTCTTTCCCTGCTCTCTCAATTACAAGTAATTTATCAAGATAGTCCCTGAATTTAATACCAACTCTCTGAATGTGTAAGTTTCCCAAATTATTCTCCTCTTTGCTTGGATCGATATCCCAAATATAAACAAGATAAGGAGCCTTAGACTCTATTGTATATTTATTTCCTTCTTGGAATTCTACCCCTCGCTGAGAACCTGGCCCTCTTTTCCCCACAGGCTCTTCCCCTATCTGCTCATGACTTCGCTTACCCATTACACCCTAAAACGTACTATGTTTAATTAATTACTTCTTTTTTCTTTTTCCTGAGAAGGAATTACGGATCAGCCAACAATAGCAGACACTACAATCACTCCACCTCTTTATAGTCCAAGTCTCAATTCTCAATAAATGTTCAAAAAAAAGTCATAAGATCCTTCAAAACTGATCCTCATTTCACTTAATAAATCCTCAATTAACCAAACATACTCTTGAAAACTCACTATCCTCTCCACTTCATTAATCAACTTAAATACCGCACAAGAAAAAAAAAAAGAAACCATTCCAAATTCCAAATTACTAATCTTTCAAATTTCATGTATCAACTGGAGACCCGTTTAGCGCCACGGCTCAAACGGAACTCTCACCTGAAATCGAACGCACGATTTCAACTCGAGAGAATAGACTCCCAGATCTCGGGGTTGAAGTGACCCCAAGCCAAAAATAGTTCGACCCCAACGGAGGGATGGCGCCACGGTCGGGCGAACTGTCTGTGCGGGTAACTCGGCAGTATACTGGCGACAATATGAGAGTGATCTTTCCATCTAACCCCTACTTCCCCCACCACCGACGCGCGCATGCGCGGTGGGACGGTGGTGTATCCCTCCGCGTACGGCGTGTTCAAAATACATGAAAAATAATTTCCTGTTTTGTTTTTTTCGTTTTTGATGAAAAAACAATGAATTGATAACAAAATTATGAGGAAATACGTGAAAATTAATACTTAATAAATTAATAATAGTAATTGACTTGTCTAATTCTCCAACAGTTGACCAAAAGTTTCAAAAATTCCAGAAAAGTCCACATTGATGTACAATATTTGAGAACTATAAATAAAAAATCATTAAATCTTCGAAAAATCTTCTCAAATATTCCTAATTTCTCTAAAAATTGTAAATCGACGTGAAAATTATCTATACCTACATTTAAATAAAATTATTTCTGGTGATTCATTATGAAATGATTGAATAATAAGTTTATTACATGCTACACACCGACAGAAACCACGCAAAGCTGCGTTTTCGAATTTTTTTGAAAATGACAATAATGACTATCAGACACAAGGCTCGAAAATTGGAATGGAAGAACAAAGGGGATAGAAAAAACTATAAACTAGGTGAAAAATAATTTGTACATTTCGTTTCAACGTTTCATATCAAATAACAGAAAGATCAAATTCATTTTCAATGATCCTCCAAAAAACAAATTTTATATTTATACGTCGATTTTATCACACTTTTTTCGTATTTTACATTAACTTGAAATAACAATAATTTATATGCTTTTTAGAAAATTACAATAACTTCACTTGTACTTATATAAATTACAATTCATTAAATCTTATCCATAGTACTTAATTATCAAAATATACAAACATTACTCCAGTAGGGAACCGACAAAATAAGCTCTATAGGTTCGAATGAATTACAGAAGAAAGTCAAACTAAAATCTAATCTACAAGCTGTACACGAATAGGTTTAAGGTATTCCATTTGAAATTTCTTTTGCCTGGTGCTCGAGAAAGCTGAAAGAATTTGAAAAAATCAAACATTAATAAACTGTTAAAAACAACAATATGAGGAAAAGTAAGAGCATGATTGAAAAAATGAAAACTTAACTTAAGACAGGATTTCTTCCATTCCATTTCCGACGCAGTCGTTCGAGTCGTATGGCTGAAATCAATTTTTGACAAAATTAGCTGATTAGAAAAATTCTGTTTATTGTCGATTTATCAAGACTAGGAATAAAATGGAAACCACAACTTAACTTTTTAATGATTCTACTTCGTTCGTTCTCAAGATCAGCCAATTTCGTGCTAACGGTTGGAGTGCCAGATAGTCACTTGGAGAACTCAGTGATCTGTAGAACAGAAATTAAATATAAATAGTGGTGGTGAAACAATTGAATAGAAAATTTATCGTTACCTTAATGGAGTATATCTGCCAAGCTCCACGATTACCTCCACGACGATCAACTACCAACAGTCGAGCTAGGGCATCTGTCGACAAGCATCGAAACAGACGAGCAACACCTCTGCTTCGACTACTCAGGGGATGACAATTGCTGTTGTCAACCGAGTGTGGATTGAACATGTAATATACACGTCGTAATGATTCCGAGATCACTGGAGAGATGAGGAATGCAACGGTTTTGGAGTCAGCTATATACAAAAATCCTGTATGCTCCAAGGATGATGCATGTAGATCTCCCATCGAGTTGATCGCTACTGTGATGTCCTTCACAGCAGTTCCCGATGAAAACAGCCCATAAGTTTCCGACCGAGGCTCGATTGTAACCGAATGACCACAAGCGATGATCGACGTGAGAAGATCCTCTGGAGACAAGTGGGTATATCCTGGGTCCTTGTGAGATACACTATCAGCGTAATATTTGTCACCATCTACCAACACTCTGTCAAGAAGATCTCGAGTGACCTTCCCATCGGAGAGGAGCAATGCAACGATGCTGCAGATGGAATTGGCAGTGCATTGGCAATTTGCTCTTTCTGGTGGGAAGCGCTTATCTCCCTGATGGAACCTCGCCGATTCATGGAGGAGAACGCGATCGATTTTAGTGGAAATCTCGATCACTTTGTCCTTCCTCATCCAGAATGAACGGTGATCTTGTATCTGGAAACGTTAGGGGAATAGTTATGATTAATATTTCGTTTACGAGAAGCTCAAGAGAAACTGAAACCAATGCCAACTGTACCAATGTTGATTCAGGTTCTGTAATTGGCTGTTCTAAATGTTGAGATTCTCCACACGATGGCATCGGTGAAGTACAAGACAACTCAGACGAAACAATTTCCTCCATCATCCTGCGTCTGATGTGCGGCATATCGTTTGCTGTGAACAAGAAGCTGGCATGCCTCGTCAGATATTCAGCATACACGCAAACGAATACTCCACAGTCATTATCATTGTTTTGATGAGGAATATCCTGTGGAAATGAAAGAAAGAAAATAATTGATCACACGTTAACGAAGTTGGCATATAACAAAACATACATTGACTTGTTCAGTGGTCCATCTCGCAGAATCCAATGATTGACCTTTTCTGTGCCGATGCTCATTGTCGAGATAGGAGAGAATTGTGTCCATAACTTGCGTGTGCTGTTAATTTGAGAACGAAAAAGGTAACTAGAGCGGAATCAACATTGCCATATTTCGATTATGACGCAGAACTTCATCAGATTTTGATTAAAATAGTTAACAGATTCTTGGATACTCACGTTTGTGGAAGTCTGAGCGAGACTGTCATACAATTGAATGGACTTCTCTTTGACATAGACCACACACAGACACCAATGATTACCCGAATGGATTGGTATGAGTAACATTTTTTTGGAAAATATGTCAACCTGGAACAAGAATGGAAAGGTGTAGGTGAAGAAACATCAGATCTAAAGCTAATTTTTTCTTTCTCGTAAAATTTTGTCGGAATTACCTTTTTCGTCCATCGAGAAACATTATCGTATGAACGAAGAAGATTCTGATAGAAGAACGTGTTGAGAACATGAACAGCACCTTCGCTTCTTTTTGCCAGAAGACTCAAGTACTTGTTTATGACCTGAAAGGAAAATCAGAAAATATCGAATGAAAATAATCGAACATAATACTTTCCTATTCTTTTCATACTCACAACATCGTTCAACCATGATCCCGGCAATAATCTCTTCAAGTCTGTTACTCGTACCACTTCACCATCGTTCGAAATGACCGTCTCGTCACTACGTTGTAACCATGTCTATAGATTGAGAAACGCATAAGAATATGAAAAATTAATATTCGGAAACCATGAAACTTGGATTTTTCACATTTATAATACTGACTTCAACAAGAGAAAGACTGGGAGGAACGTCAGTCGATGAAGATAACTGACTTTCAGGAGATGAAGATGATGGAGTTTCGGTGGATGAAGGTGGTGGAGTTTCAGCCGATGAAGATGGTGGAGTATCAGGCAATGAGAACTGTGGAGTCTCAAGCAAAAAGCACGATTGAGTCTCTGGTGAAGGATAGAGTACAGTCTGGGAGGACGAATCAGGTTGTGTAGGAAGAGATGTCACTGGTCCCTGATCGTTTACATCCAGCTAAAACAGTATTATAATAATTCAATAAAAATTCACTTCACAATAATCATCATGGGAATTATGACGACATAGATTAAATATCAATGATTACGATGTAATCTCTCTAGAAGTACTACTCACAATGGTGGCCTCGACCTTGGCCATCTTCAATGGTGGTTCGAGGTCTGCGGAAGGCTCAATCAGTTCAGAATCCTCTGAATCTCCAATCTCCATTTGGGACTCGAACATGTCTAATAGAGATCGACGCACACTCGATGGTTTCGTGAACTCTGTTGGAGTTACAGTCGAGAAGCATGATTCTTGGGCTGAATCCTCTTCCTTAAACTGCAAAATCTCTACGTTTGTCAGATCGAAATCCTTCTCGTCATCCTCCTCATCGCAGATTATGTGGATCTGATAACTATCCTCTGAATCATCACTGACTTCCCTCCTGTAATCTTGAAGAATCCGTTTCTCCGTAAGCTCACAGCACTTTCTCCAGCCTGTAGCTGCTGATTCCAACGCTTCAGCCCAGATCTCATCAGTCTGAGCAAGGGAGAAGTCATTGTTGCGACCAACATGAGCATCATAGTATCGTTTGGCTTGCGACCAAATCATCTCAATGGGATTGTAGAAAGAGTGATATGGTGGCAAGCGCACGACTTCATGCTCAGTCTCTTCACGAACGAATTCATCCAGTTCAAATCGGATCGGTTCTTTATGAACTTGGCACAGAACGTACAATTCCTTCTTAGTTGCATCTGAATCATACGCTACTTTGTGATCATCAAGCCAGGCCTGCATTTCAGCTTTTCTCCAGCTGGATGTAGGCTGTTTTACAACCTAGAAAAGATATTTTAATTACTTGAAAATTGGGCAAAACTGAACTTCCATTGGGAACNTCACAGGGATAGTTTCTGAGGGGAATTTATGCTCTCCTCGTCCTCAACATGTTCTTAATGTTTTTCAGGTGATTCATTTGCTGGCTAATTAATATTAAGGAATGAAACCCAGACGGTGTGATGGAGAATTAAATTCCCCATCAATCGATCCCCGTTGCATCCCTTAATCTCTGTAACAAAAAAATACAAACTACGACAAAAGTCATGGGCCAGTGAGAAACATAATTTTCTTCTCGGCGCACAGTGACTTTTCACCATTCGCCCGCGAATTAAAAATTTGTCTTTCCCCTCCTAATTGAAATTAAGGGATGAAAAAAAGGCTGTTTGACGGAGAACAAAATTACCCATCAACTAACACTCTTTCATCCCTTAATCTCTGTAAAAAATGGAAGAAACTGTCATGGATATCACAGCGCAGTAAGAAAAATAATTGTTTTGCGGCGCACAGTGATTCCCGGTAATTAAA
>NW_021680671.1:0-9692 GCF_001412515.2 Diachasma alloeum | reverse complement strand
GGCAGTTCGACGGAGAATTAAATTCTCCATTAATTAATCCTCTTTCATCCCTGAATTTCTGTAACAAAAAAAATAAAAACTGCCATGAAAGTCAGGGGCCAGTAAGAAAAATAATTTTTTCGCGGCGCACACTGACTTTTCACCATTCGCCCGCGAATTAAAAATTCACCTCTCCCTTCCTAGTTGAGATTAAGGGATGAAAACACAGCAGTTCGCCGGACAATTAAATTCCCCATTAATTAACCCTTTTTCATCCCTTAATCTCAATTAGGATGGGAGAGGTGAATTTTTGATTACCGGGAGTCACTGTGCGCCGCAAAACAATTATTTTTCGTACTGCGCTGTGATTTCCATGAGAGTTTCTTCCATTTTTTTACAGAGATTAAGGGATGAAAAAGGGTTAGTTGGTTGGGCATTTAATTCTCCGTCGAACTGCCATTTTTTCATCCCTTAATCTCAATTAGGAGGTGAGAAGTGAATTTTTAATTCGCGTGCGAATGGTGAAAAGTCAGTGTGCGCCGCGAAAAAATTATTTTTCTTACTGGCTCCTGACTTTCAGGGCAGTTTTTATTTTTTTGTTGCAGAGATTAAGGGATGAAAGAGGGTTAATTAATGGAGAATTTAATTCTCCGCCGAACTGCCCTTTTTTCATCCCTTAATCTCAATTAGGAGAAGAGAGGTGAATTTTTAATTAGCGGGAGTCACTGTGCGCCGCAAAACAATTATTTTTCTTACTGCGCTGTGATTTCCATCACAGTTTCTTCCATTTTTTACAGAGATTAAGGGATGAAAGAGTGTTAATTGATGGGTACTTTTGTTCTCCGTCAAACAGCCTTTTTTTCATTCCTTAATTTCAATTAGGGGGGAAAGATAAATTTTTAATTCGCGGGCGAATGGTGAAAAGTCACTGTGCGCCGAGAAGAAAATTATGTTTCTCACTGGCCCATGACTGTTGTCGTAGTTTGTATTTATTGTCATTCCTTAATCTTATGTGTCATTCCTTAATATTAATTAGCCAGCAAATGAATCACCTGAAAAACATTAAGAACATGTTGAGGACGATGAGAACATAAATTCCCGTCCGAAACTATCCCTGTGACAGCAGGAGTCGGGACTAGTACTGCCGTTACCCGCACAGGCAGTTCGCGCCCACCCGTCAGATTCCACCGTGGCGCCATCCCCCCGTTGGGGTCGACCTATTTTTGGCTTGGGGTCACTTCAACCCCGAGATCTGAGCCTCTATTTTAATCATTCCTCTTTGGGCGCCACATTCAACAGTAACTATCGACAGTTTGGTAATAATTGGCATTTTTCATTTTTATGAAAAAATCGTTGTGAACACGATAGCGCCCTGAAACATTAAGATAGAAAGTTGAAATTTGGTACGATTGGAGTTTTTATGATATTATAGGATGGAATTGTGGATGAGCTGAATCAGATGAGTAGTTTAGGAGATATTCAACTTTTTGTGAAAAACTGTAATGCTCAATATCTCCAAAACTACTGGTCCGATTGACTTTTTTTGTTTCAAAATATTTGTCACGATACTTTCTATCAAGATCAATCAAAATACGCATACCCTCCCATACAAAGTTTTCAAGATATCAGCGTTTTTCTAGTTTTTCAAATTAAAATCCAATGTGGGCTCTATAATGCGCGTTAAATATGGACTAAACATCTGAGATTTTGGCTACTAGTTTGCATGATTGGCCCACATTCGTGTATAAATTTTTGTCAATCGATTCAGTACATCCTGGCATAGAGTAATCCATCCAAAACGCTTTTTTTTGTGAAAAATCACGNTTTTTGTCAATCGATTCAGTACATCCTGGCATAGAGTAATCCATCCAAAACGCTTTTTTTTGTGAAAAATCACGAATCGTTATTTTATCAATGTTTTGCATCTCTGCATGACTTCAAAATTTGATGAATATTCGATAGCCATAGTTGTGGCAGAGACAGAGGTTGGCGTGGTCTAATTTTTCAAAGGGGTGTGAATTTTATACTAATTTTCATTATTCAAAGTATGGTCGGTAGTCAATATTACATTTCATGTAAATATTACGTTGAGACTTGTCTACGTTGAATGGAGCTAGCGTTTCTGTCCATCAGATGAATCTAATTGTGCGCATTCCAAGAATCAAACGTTTTGAGGAATATGAATAGAGGCATTAAGGATGAAATATTTCTTCTTTTTCTATTCTATGTGGCCAAATCCTGAACTCTATAAGAGCCCCAAGCACCGCGAGTAAGCCGTTTGTAGGAGGATGTTTTCGCAGGTTATTTTCATCCTAATTGGCGTCCTATTGCCCCTTTCCCTAGGAGTAAATTCAACCGGATACTGCTGCTCTTTTCAATTACTATAATGAAAAGAAGAATTGGCCCGGAAATTATTGGTGAAACCCATAATGGGTCATGTCCATTTACACTCACCCGTATTTGTCACACTGAAACTAAGGAGCGAGTGATCGCCACTGATTTTTTATGTGTGAAATTGGAATGGCTTCCATTCGGGAGCTTGTTACCAATGTAATTGGTAAAGAGAAACAAAAACGCATGGAGTAACGGTCACATGACTTCTGCCAGATAGGCTTCTACCCCTGCTTGTTTTTTGAATAGGAAATACGTGTCTAATATTTTCCAAGCAATGAAAAAAGTAGTTTTCTTCCCAATTTGGTACATGATCATTCGATCCATTAATCAGATTCTAGACCAAAACTCAGTTATGAAGATTTAAGAGTTGATGGGGTAAAAATAGATGAGGCAATTCCACTCGGAGACCAGCTATTAGAGTGTACACGCATGAAAAAAATTAATAAAAAAAGTGCTTTCTCTCAACCCTTGACCACTCGCGCTCAGCCATCATGAGAGAAAAGTGAAGGGACTGGATCGAGACGTATAGTGCGCGCTCCTCTACCTATTTTTATTCGTTTGATTTCGGTTATCAGTTACAGTAAACCAGTATGGTTTGATTCAAAAACCCACTTGAATTGTGGTGTTTTATAAGTCTGTTTTAATTTTCGGGGCAATAGTCTTTCCGTTAAAATAAAAAATTAACATTAGTCAAGTCACCGCCCAAAATCCTAACCTCGACGGCGTCAACAATCTAAACGTAGCGGCGCCAAGCGCCAGCCTACCCTCATCATCTCCGATACCTACAGTTCCGAAAATGGCTACGATGGATAACAACAATGACTCTCATACATCCGAAAGAGTTACAGGCAGCACCAACAACAATAATTCTAACTATCGATATGAAGAAAACCGGACAATCGACGTTTCTAGCTCAAATGATGGTTTGTCTCCCTCATCTCCCATTATCCTCAATGATTCATTTTTACCCCAATGTCATTTTTACCCCAATGTCTTCTCTCCCCCGTAAACCCATTAGATACATTGCAGCCCAACTATACAACTGATGACAACATGAACACAGCCCTTTTGTATGCTGCCAGGCAATCAGAATTTTTAGATCATGGAAATGCCAACCAACTCCCTTCAAGTTATCTCATTGACCCCTCTCTCAATACCCTAAGACATTTCAATAACCCCTCCCCAGCAAGCTCAATCACATCGCCATTTCTAGGTGAAACACATGACCCAGCCATGATCATCGACCAGCGATGTGCTGATAAGAATAAGTTTGGCAAAAGATCAATTAGCAACGAAGGGGAAGACGACGACCCTGACCTAACCCCAATCAATCCTCCTAAGCATGTACACAAATCCCCCTCCACAACTCGCCCAATAATCTCTCCTCATAAGAGCAAGACACAGCAAGAGCAAATTACAGACTCATTACAATCTGCTACTAAAATAAACTCCCTCCCGACAAACGATGAAAGCATGGAAACCCTTCCAACCACTCAGTCTCAAACCAAACCTCTTTCCCGCCCAACTATCCCTGATAACCTACGACCTAATCGTTATCCTTCACACTCCAGAAACCGAACCTTTGAAGTTCTTTTCCAGTCAGACTATTCGAAACCCAATGTCAAACACCTACATGGTATCCATCTTGCAAGAATAATCCACAGGATTTTACAAAAGGCAAAATTAGGTAATGACCGCCACGAGACCAGAAAAGTAGGCTTTTCAATCATTGTTCCCTTCTTTAGTGCCAAACAGGCCAACACCGTCATGAATCACCCATCTCTCACAGCTGAAAACATAATTGCCTACATCTCTGAATTCAATCTCTCCAGGCAAGGGCTCATCAAAGGTGTCCCTCTAGATATCACAAATGAAGACCTTATGACAGATCTGAAGTCCTCAGTTCCATTCACACAAGTCACTCGATGCAATCGCTTTATTAAAAAAATCCAATGGCTCCAGACATATGAGTCAGTTAACCACCATCCTTATTAAGGTTGAAGGGCAAATACTCCCACCCACGATCTCCCTATATAACGTTCGACTGGAAGTTTTTCTATATGTCTCGCAAGTTAAAGGATGCTCAAACTGTCTTCACTTTGGCCACTCGAAAAAGCATTGCCAAAGCAATGCTATCTGTAACCACTGCTCAGAAGCTGCCCACGATTCCTCGCCCTGCCCTAACGTCAACAAAATTGCTAAATGCATAAACTGCAGGGGACCACATCCATTAACAGATGAGTCGTGCCCTGCCCTTCACTTTCAACGACAAATCCACCAATATGCTGCGGCTAACGACATTACCTATGTAGAAGCTCGATATATCTTGCAAAATAACAAAAATAGCAACACTGGAGATTCATATGTCCAGCAACTCAGTCCCCCTACTAATATATTCTCTCCCCCTTCTCCACCGATCTTCAACAAGACCTTTCCAACGATAAACCCTACTCATGCCTCATTCAACATCCAGAATCGTATTACACAAGCCCGAACCGAGAACCCTCCTCAGGTGATAGATAAACCGACTGCCCTCGACACCCTCCCTTACCCTCCCAATCCCCCTACCTCTAAACCCCCTCAACCCTTCGTCTCAGACAATCCTGCTCCAAAATCCACACAAAAATTTAAGAGGCAACGCCAGTCGCGGCAATCCACCGCTCAACTGCAGCAACGATCACCTCCAAATCACAATCACTTATTGATCTCACCCAATGGTGCTAACTACTTGAATCCATCCTACACCCAAAATACACCCAAAACCATACCAGTGACCCAACTTAATTGCTCTCCCCCGTATAACATCTCAAATAATCAACCCTCAGACCTTCAGGAAATAATGACCCAGATAAAGACTTTCTTGGATATCTTTCTTACCAAATTAGCTGACCTTGTGAAAACCCTTGGTTTGACATCCCATCTAAACGAGATTTCCACTCTTGTCAACTCGTTCCAAGTCCCAATGTCACCTCACCTCGCCGTTCCTGCTCAAGGATTAATCCCTACTAATCTTCCTTCATTTTTCAACACCTCTACTACATCCACCTCCTCCACTATCTCTTCTGCCTCTCCTACTTTGACACAAAGCTTCGCAAACACCTCCTCTATCAACCAAACTCTCTCCTCCCCCACCCCAATATAAATTCAAAATGGATTATACAGACGACAGCAACACAAACTCATCTTCCCTCAAACTTCTTCAATGGAATTGCCGAAGCCTTAGACCCAAAATAGGAGAAATCCGAAACATAGCTCATAAATACGATTTAATTCTTCTGTCAGAAACTTGGCTAAAACCCGACCAACTACCGATCAATATTCCAGGCTTCCAACTACTCAGGGAAGACATCCTGGACCAACAAGGACTGGGCATAGCCCTTGGCATCCGAGATAACATTACTTACACCCGTATCCACGACATTGATAAAATCTCTCCTAACTTGCACCTGCTAGGCGTCACAATTCCCTCCTCTAATGGTGAAATAGCTATTATTTCTCTCTACAAAAAACCAAGAGCTCCAGTCCCTTTTAACGAATGGACAAAACTTCTCAACTCTTGTTCCTCTCCTCATGCAACAATCATAGGTGGCGATTTCAATTCCCACTCCGAACTTTGGGGAAGCGTAACTTCCTGTGAATCGGGCCTCAACCTCTCTCCGAAGCACTCGTAAATACTCAACTCCTTCCTCTCAATGATGGTTCCTCGACAAGAGCCTCCTCCCCAAATGAAGCTCCTTCCTGTGTCGACCTCACTTTAGTCTCATCGAACATTGCTCTACAATCAGACTGGTCTGTCCTACCAGACCACATGGGCAGTGACCACTACCCAATCTCCATCCTCATTAACTGCCACCCCTTATTCTCGAAAAATTTCAATCACAAAATTAATGAAGCTAAGATGGATTGGGTTCTTTTTGAAGAATCATTGAATGATAACATAAACCTCATTCAAAACCTCGCGGACGAAACCCCTCCACAAATAAAATATGAATCGTTTATCGACAACATCATGAATGCGATATCCTACTCAACCCCCACACCCAAGAAGACACCTCCTCAAACCAATCCTCACAATCGACCCGAAGTTAAAAAACAGAAGAAAAACTCCCAACCTGCCCCTTGGTGGAACGAACAAAACAATGTTCAAAAGCTGTAGCTCTCAGGAGAAAAGCCCCATCACTGCCTTCAGAAAAGTCATCTCAGAACAAAACTATATTGAAGTTAAAAAACAAACTGCGCTTACCAAACTTATCATCACAAGAGAAAAAATAAAAGGATGGGCCAATTTTTGTATGACCCTAGATAGAGACACTCCCATCAAGGCAGTCTGGAATAAGATAAAATGGTTTAAGAACCGAAACAACTATAATCCACCTCATATTCCCAAGCAAGAGAATGAATCCGCTACTAAAATGAGAGAATTCATCGCTGACTTCTGTCCAGATCTTCCATCTGATCACTGCCCCCCTCCCCCTCCTCCTATACCATTTGAGTCCAATCCCTTTCTCCAAAAAAAAATTTTCCCCTCGGGAATTTTCACAAGCCTTAAACTCGATGAAAAAGCAATCATCCTCAGGTCTTGATAAAATCGATTATGTTCTAATTGATAAATTACCCCCAAAATACAAAAAAATTTTACTAGATATTTTTAACGAGCTCCTAGAAGCAGGTCAATTCCCCGACTCCTGAAGACAATTTCTCATTTTCCTACTCCCAAAATCTGCCCGTAACAAATTTCGACCAATAGCTCTTGCCTCTTGCTTCTTAAAACTGTGCGAAAAAATCGTATCAAACAGGCTAACCCGGTGGCTTGAAACCCAACACATTCTCCCAAATACCCAATTCGGACTCCGTAAAATGCGCTTATGTACTGATAACTTGAGTATCTTATCCACAGAGATTCTCACTGGGTTTACGACCAATGAGTATACTGCTTGCGTCTTCTTGGATATAAAAGGCGTCTTTGATCACGTAGAACCATCTTTACTCTATGAAGATCTCGCCCGACTAGGCATTCCCCTAAAAATTGCCAACTTTATTTACTTCCTCCTAGCCTATCGACAATCATTTTTCGTCGTCCAAGGTAACCTCGAAGGTCCTTACCCAATGGACATCGATACGGGCCAAGGTTCAGTCCTTAGCCCCATCCTATTCAATCTCTACCTTGCCAACCTCCTATCTATCCATGAAGTCGGCGTTCAATCCATATCATTCGCTGATGACTTAGCGATCTACTCTAGTGGCCGCAATCTCAACACCGTCCTATCATCAGTGGAAAAATCGGTAAACAAAATCTCCAATTTTCTGACAAAAAAACACCTAGAAATCTCTCCAGAAAAATCTCACCTGATTATTTTTTTCAAAAAACAGTTCAATCCTTCTGAATACTCCATTTCAATCAATCACTCACCAATCATTGCCGAAGAATCTACAAAATTCCTTGGGATCACTCTCGACTACAGATTTTCCTTTTCCAAACACATCAATGCTACAGCCCAAAAAGGTACCAAGATAATCTCTCTAATCAAATCCCTTAGGAAAACCTATTATGGAGCTGACCCCAGAAATCTAATGGTATTCTATCATGGCCTCCTTCGTAGCTCAATTGAATATGGTAGCCACATACTTCGTTATTCTAACCATAACGAATTCGAAAAACTAAACAAACTTCAATATTCCGCTTTGAGACTAGCAATTGGCTATCGTGGTTCCACCCCCACAAATGTTATGCTGGCTGAAACTTCGGAGCCCTCACTATCTCTTAGAATATCCCAACTCTCTGATAGATATATAATGAGAACTTTTTCACTTTCAGAACACCCCCTCCTTGAGAAACTTGCAAATCTACATCTCATCCTTGAAAAAAAGGGAACGAATATCCATCACATCAAAACGGACTTGCCCTTTATCGTTCGTATAGAAGACCCCTCTGTCACCAATCCAAAATTCATTCCCATGCTCTCGCAGTCCCCTATCAATTCCCCTTTAGCCTTGTTAATTCGATTCCCTACATTAATACCTCACTTGGTCATCAAATCAAGAGCAAAAAAAACATCGACTCAGCCCTTCATGAAGGATTGTGCACAGAAAACCTAGAATCGCATACCCAAATTTACACAGACGGCTCCAAAACCCAAGATAGTAACTGCGTGGGCTATGCTATCTACATCCCTTCTCATAACATAACGATCAAACATAAAATTTCGTCGTAGGCCTCTATTTTTACAGCCGAAGCCCTGACCATTCTCACTTATCTTAACACTAGTGAACAACACAATATACAAAAATCCGTGATTCTCACAGATTCGTTAAGTGTTCTCACAGCCCTAACTCACCTTTCCCTCAAGTCAACATCTCACATCACTTATCAAATCCTCGAAAAATGGTCTCTCCTATCCCTCAGTGGATTGGAAATTTATTTCGTTTGGATTCCGTCTCATGTCAGCATATCCGGAAATGAAACGGTTGACTCTCATGCAAAAGAAGCAATTAAAAATGGAGAAGACACTTCTCCACCCATCCCCCACTCTGACTTCAAAGGCTCTATTAAGAGCAGAATGACCTCTAAAATGGTCAACCTACTCCGCCTACAAGCAACAAATTTGAACAACGGTCAAGAATACTTCAAGAAATTCTGTAAAGGCTGGCACCCCCCTTGGTTTCAAACATTAAAAATTGACCGTCCTCAAATTACTGTGATTTCTAGAATGAGATCGAATCACTTTAATCTTAACCAAAGTTTACATAGAAAGAACATTGTTAATTCCCCTCTATGCTCTTGCAAACAAATTGAATCCCTATCACATGTCTTCTGGTACTGCCCATTGTATACAAAAGAGCGTCATTCAACTCTCATCAAAGCCTTAAAAAAACTAAATATAAATTTCTTTAATTTAACAAAAATTTTAACTTCTCCCTCTTCAAAAATATGCTACATAATTTCAAACTATCTCAAGGATATAAAGAAGTTCATATAATATAATAATTTATAAATTCAAATAATTACACCTTCTCTCCCACACCTAAAAAATCCTCCTTACCGACTACCATTAATGCTGAAACGTCCCTGTGGAGGAATAACGGCCGCAAGACTAAAATGTCAGAGCCATAAAAATCGAAAAAGAAGAAGAAGAAGAAGAAGCGCTCAGCCATCAGCCTTCATCCGTCGCACGGTCAGCGCAGCGCCGCTGGGTTAAACTGAACGCGTTGTTGCCACCTTGGCGCCTACCGCTACGCGCATATTTCAAGTGTGGCAGTGAATGTAGGAACAGGACTTGGCCTCATGCCACCATAGTGAACACATGTAGTGCGCGTTTTCT
>NW_021680670.1:178895-179458 GCF_001412515.2 Diachasma alloeum | reverse complement strand
TCTCTCTCTCTCTCCTCTCGGATGAAAAAAAGGCTGTTTGACGGAGAACCAAATTACCCATCAATTAACCCTCTTTCATCCCTTAATCTCTGTAACAATAAAATATAAACTGCCATGTAAGAAAAATAATTCTTTCGCAGCGCACACTGACTTTTCACCATCCACCCGCGAATTAAAAATTCACCTCTCCTCTCCTAATAGAGATTGAGGGATGCAAACAGGGCAGTTGATGAGTAATTTAATTCTCAGTCGAACTGGCTTTTTTTCATCCCTTAATCTCAATTAGGAAGGGAGAGGTGAATGTTTAATTACCGGGAGTCACTGTGCGCCGCAAAACAATTTTTCTTACTGCGCTGTGATTTTCATGACAGTTTCTTCCATTTTTTACAGAGATTAATGGATAAAAGAGGGTTAATTAATGNTTACCGGGAGTCACTGTGCGCCGCAAAACAATTATTTTTCTCACTGGTCCGTCAGTTTCATGGCAGTTTTTTTTTTGTTACAGAGATTAAGGGATGAAAGAAGGTTAATTGATGGGGAATTTAATTTTCCGTCGAACTGCC
>NW_021680670.1:178414-178704 GCF_001412515.2 Diachasma alloeum | reverse complement strand
GCGAGACGGAGACTTCTCTCTCGCACAAAAGGTTCTCATTCCCGGTGCCGGATTTTGGGGTTGGAGCTAGATAATTGCGTTTAACTTTGAATCCATAGGTGATTCGCGGGTACAATCAAGATAAAATTTGTGGTAAANTCCGTCGAACTGCCATTTTTTCATCCCTTAATCTCAATTAGTAGGGGAGAGGTGAATTCTTAATTACCGCGAGTCACTGTGCGCCGCAAAACAATTTTTCTTACTGCGCTGTGATTTTCATGACAGTTTCTTCCATTTTTTACAGAGATTAA
>NW_021680670.1:177710-178343 GCF_001412515.2 Diachasma alloeum | reverse complement strand
AAAAAAAAATTCATTAACTTCAATTTTTTAAATGGAAAACATTTTTTTTTCCCATCTGATCTTCACGCGGCTCTGGGGGACGGACGGTTGGGAATAGGGCTAAAGCNTCTTACTGGCCCCTGAGTTTCATGGCAGTTTATATTTTTTTGTAACGGAGATTAAGGGATGAAAGAGGGTTAATTAATGAAAAATTCAATTCTCCGTCGAACTGCCTTTTTTTCATATCTTCATCTCAATTAGGAGGGGAGTNCATCTGATCTTCACGCGGCTCTGGGGGATGAACGGTTGGGAATAGGGGTAAAGTGCCCTAAACATTTTTATTCTAGAATTTTGAGCTCTACAACTTTCTATATCACTTTTTTGGACGTACAGCGCGTTATTCACGAGTTATTTCGAAAAAATGGTTTTCAGGGGTAGTTTTTTGGCTTTTTCAACCTCCGCACAAACTGGGGGAACCTTAAACATCCGCTATTAGTTTCATACGCCCAAATCATNCTTAATCTTAATTAGGAGGGGAAAGGTGAATTTTTATGTCGCGGGCGAATAGTGAAAAGTCAGTGTGCGCTGCGAAAGAATTAGTTTTCTTATTGGCACCTGAGTTTCATGGCAGTTTATATTTTTTTGTTACAAAGA
>NW_021680670.1:125853-177624 GCF_001412515.2 Diachasma alloeum | reverse complement strand
AAAATTCATTCCTCCGCTCCTACTTGAGATTAAGTAATGAAACCGCTGTCCTTTATTGAGAATTTAATTTTCTATCGATCGGCGTCGGTTTCATTCCATCATCTTAATTATAGTGGGAGAAATGAATTTTCCAATCGGGAGAGCCCCTCCGGGGTCACTCGACGTCGGAAANAATTTAATTCTCCGTCGAACTGCCGTTTTTTCATCCCTTAATCTTAATTAGGAGGGGAAAGGTGAATTTTTATGTCGCGGGCGAATAGTGAAAAGTCAGTGTGCGCTGCGAAAGAATTAGTTTTCTTATTGGCACCTGAGTTTCATGGCAGTTTATATTTTTTTGTTACAAAGATTAAGGGATGAAAGAAAGTTAATTGATGGAAAATTTAATTCTCCGTCGAACTCNTCATTCCCTCTTCGCAATTAGGTGGGCACGGGGGGGAGGAGAAATGAATTTTCTAATCGGTGGAGCCCCTCCGCGCTCACTCGATGCCGGTGAACCATTCGGGGTTACTCCGCGCTTTTGAAAATGCATTCCTCCGCTCCTANTCTCGATCGATAGATGTTGCGTTCATTCCCTCTTCGCAATTAGGTGGGCACGGGGGGGAGGAGAAATGAATTTTCTAATCGGTGGAGCCCCTCCGCGCTCACTCGATGCCGGTGAACCATTCGGGGTTACTCCGCGCTTTTGAAAATGCATTCCTCCGCTCCTACTTGAGTAGGATAGGATAGAATTTCCCGAAGATTCCAAAAAGCTTCATTGTTCTTCGTGCATGAAAAATGGGGATCTTCGGGAAACTCCTTGCGATCGCAAGACTTTTACCGATTTATTTTTCTCCGTGTAACGTCCGTATAGAAGATCAAAAAATCAATTTAACAATGGAATAAATGGAGTGGAAAGAAAAACGTGAATATCTCGGAAATTAGATGGGATAAAATGGGCCTTTTTCACGTGGACGTACACATATAATTGGACTGAAATGTATAGAAATTTTTAATTTGCTGTGACGAAATTCCTTGAAATTTCCGTATTACGGCAACGCGATNCAAGACTTTTACCGATTTATTTTTCTCCGTGTGACGTCCGTATAGAAGATCAAAAAATCAATTTAACTTTGGGATAAATGGAGAGGAGAGAAAAACGTGAATATCTCGGAAATTAGATGCGACAAAGTGGGCCCTTTTCACGTGGACGTACACATATAATTGGACTGAAATTTATAGAAATTTTTAATTTGCTATGACGAAATTCCTTGAAATTTCCGTATTACGGCAACGCGATAAAAATTCCCAATCAATGTTCCCGGAATTTCCGCGAAAATATTACTGAAACCTACAGATATCAGTCCTGAATTCAAAACTTTCCTTTGATTTTCAGGATCATGTCACTGGAAATTTTTTACAAAATGACTCAATTTTAACATTGCTTGCTCATTGCATTTCAGAAATGCAGCTGCCTAAAAAAGACACATCGATTCCTAGGAACAACGTTTTTTTTTTCTCGGTAAACACAGACAATTTCTCTGCGAGAAATCTCAGAATGGAATGCCGGGATTTTTTTTCACTCTGGATTAATTTTTTAAAGATTCAAATTGATACTTGATTCATTCACATCGTTCCATTCCATCGGGAGATATTGTCGATTGGAGACAATTTTTTATGGTCACTGAAGGAGGCAAACCATTCATTTAAATCTCGCAATAATCTGCGAAAAATCTTATTCATTAATCTATTATTGAATTAATCCCATTATGTGTAGATCGCTGGAGAACAACGAAAACGTTCCAACCGTTTCAAACGAGTTGGAATGTTTTCTCTCTCCTTCTTCTCCATTTTCTTTCTCACTCGTTAATGTCGGCGGAGGACGGGCACGTGACAGCGTGACGGAGACGACAATGAGTGGGAGCGAGCGCGATACATATTCCTTTGTCACTCAGGGGTGGAATAAATATATATAATCGAACATTACTATAGTAAAAAAAAAACAAAATCTGCACAATTATTCAATAGAATCACAGGAAAACTATAGAGTTTTCCAGCGACAGCGCTGGGATTTTCTATGAATTTTTTGACCTACGTGTCAATGATAAATATGTCGAGAAAAAGGAAAAGACTTTTAGATCATTAGATTCTGCATTCATTATACTATTGATTATAATATGTTCGATTTTACATTCCTGACAATTATTACAAAATGCGAGGAGCTACCGTATTGAGAACCCCTTTCCGGTTATCGACAAATTTATGCTCGGGCCCTATCATACCAACAGTTCCTTACGCTCCATCGTAGTCCATGCGCCTCCGCTTCGATTTTCGTTGTTGAACACTTTTCATTGGCCCTGTCATCTCCCCTATAATCTCCGACTTTACATTGGCCCTACTCATCTCCCCTATAATCTCCGGCCAAAGTTGTGGTAGCTACAAACGGAACAGACCGTCAGTTGGCCTATATATTCTTTATGATAGGATAGGAAAATAAGGGAAGGGAAATTGTCATTGTTGGTGCTCCCAACATACGAGTTGAATGGATTTGAATGTTCTTTTAATGAAATCACAATTTTATATCGTATTCTGATGAATTTTTGGGAGTTTTTCAATACTATAGAGTATTGAGGAATATTTTGATGAACCCGGTGTGAATATTTTGAAATGTAGAATAATGAATAACCTTGAAAAAATATTTTTTGTCACCGTAGATTGTTGTTGAAAATTTTTTATGTACAAACCGGAAATGGGCGAACACGAGTGGGCAATTGAGTGTTCTGATGATGAGAAATATGGAGTTGAATCCAAGGTATAGTTTTATGATGTAGAGTGAAACTAGATCATACTCGAGTTGGCATTCCTCAAATTTATAGTAGTTTTCGTGTAGGAATACTGGTCATTGGATTCCGAAGATATTCTTGTCATGATTGATAGTCTGGAATGTAACAATCAGTGTTTGAAGCTGGAATGGAAGTGTCCTGGAAGACGGGGACCATCACCAGAACTCTTGATTAATCACCAGCAAGCACATCATCTACCACAATTCAAGTAAATTTTATTATAGCTGATGAACCATTCTTCATTCATCCTATTCGCTTCCATTTAACATTCTCCGTTACAAAAATACATTTCCATCAAAATGTTGTGATCGTTTAAAGTATGTCCCTAGACAATACCACCAAAAAGTTGGTCCCTATGGATTTTCGGAAAACACTCTAAATGACTCAATTTATTGAATTCTCTTAAGTGATTGAGTTATTCTATCTTCATATGTTGATGAAGGCAGCAATAACTATTTGAGTCAAATAAGAAATCATTTGTCGATAAATTGTTTGAATCAAATCAGAAATGATTTCACGAAATTTCCATTTTTTAGAGTTGAATTTCGCAAAAACTATGTACTAGAAAATGTTACAAGAAAATTCACCATATTCGGAATTTATCAATTTACCACAGATTTGTTTTCCAAGAACATCATAAGAGCCGTTTTCTCATAAGATGAAAACACGGAGTTCGGGAGAATCCATAAACTGTGTAGTACAACTAGTTAGAATTTTTTTCAATAGCTGGGAAATATTATAAACATTATCTATGAAAACCAGGGGACAATCGTAAGAAAAACCTGTTTTCCAGGGATAAACCGTAATCTTGAAGCTGCAGCTCAACAGGATGTATACTTTTGTTGATGGTAATATCCACATTAATTTTCAATGCTTGAGGCACATGGGGGGGGGGGTTATTTTGTCCTTAGAATTTCGGCCAGAAAACTCAACAGTTTTCGGTTGAGGAAAATAGCTATCAAATTACTCTTGACATATCATGGGGTACTTAAAAAGTAGGAAAAAAAACTTTGTTTTTCTTGTTTTCATCTTTGAAATGCACTTTGCATCAGAATTTTTCTCCGATTTAATTTTTTTTTCAAAATATTCGTTAGATTGCGTAGAATAAAACTAGAGATACTGTCGATTATTTCAGTTAGATCATAGGAAAATTTATTTTTTCGGTTTGCTCATTTTGTTTCGTATAGAAGCTTCATAATTGTTGATTTTGACGATCTTCTAATTTTGCCTGGAAATATCGTAGAATGTCATGAAACGTGAAGATGAGATTTTTTAAGAAAATATGTGTATTTGTGGGCGTCCACATGAAAAGGGCCCACTTTGACGGTATTGGAGTTATGTATATTCCGATAATCTTGATCAGATTTCTCACATTTTGAGCCCAAAATCAACCCGATAGAATGAAAACTGACGTCAGTATAGACGACCAAAAAAACAATTTAACATTGGTTTAAATGGGAGATGTGGAGAGAAAAACGTGAATATCTCGGAAACTAGATGCGACAAAGTGGGCCCTTTTCACGTGGACGTACACATTTATGTCCGGATGTGTGTGCGAATTTTTCGGAAAATTTTTATAGATCTTTACAGAAATTTAGATAGTATATTGAAATTTGGTGAGATTGTAGCTCTTACGAACCCCCGTGAAATTGGTGAAACACGGTCACCATTACGGGGTTTCGAGTGGCGGTTAATAATGTGTTAATAATGTGCTTTTTATGTACTGAACAAAAAAATGTTTGTACTCACTTAGGTCTTTTAAAAATTGCATCTAACAGTTTGGGTTCAAAATCATGATTGTTTGATTCATATTGCGTTATCGACTAATTATGTGTCATTTTTGTACCAACGGAAATATTTTCTAGATCCCATGAATTTTGTGGAAATGAGAGAGTCAATATTGGAAGCACAATTTGGGCGGTTTAATTGGTGGACCTCTGTCTACTAATTATGTGCTTTTTATGTACCACAGAAAAAAAGTATCGGCTCGGTAAATTGCACGTGAAATAATTGCGAATTCTTGAAACTATAAATTGAGCGGTTTGATAGAATATACATGTGTAAATTTTTTTTTTTTGTAATGTCACGAAAAGTCTATTGTTCTCAGAAAGGTGATTGAAAAGGTGGCGACAAGAGTCGTGACGGCTGATTGCTTCAAAATTATTGGGTGCAAAGAATTAGCCTAATCAATGCGTCATCATTCTATGTGATTCTCAAATCAACTCCAATCATGATTATGGGTTCATCACAATAACTATCGACAACCCATCAACCCAAAAAAGTCTATGACCCTGAATTAGCGTCACAGAGAGGGCGAGGAGGGACCGGAGGATTTAAGGAACGAAAGATGCATCGCAAAGTCTTGTGCTATCCGATACGATCCACAGAGTACTTATGTACTCTTCAGGCCCAGAGCCATGGACTATTTGTCCATGTGAATCATCATAACTCAGAGAGTTCAAGAAAAAAATGACTTTTCGATTTATGAACTCCCCAAATCAGGTCGAATCGTAATTATGTACTCATCATAAGGATACCCTCCATTAAGAGGATCGACTAGACCTGATTGAGATGTACCTGATCATGCGTCAATTTTTCTCTTAAATTATTTACTGATTATAGGTCGCAAATAAAACTACCTGAATTGAATAAGTATCCATATTACAATTCACTCCTGAGAGACAAATCGAAGTCATTTTTCGCTCAAACTGTCTGAGTCATGGTCATTTACATGCACAATCAGGGCATGGCTTTATGCCATGGCCATATGAAGAGTAAATAATTACTCCGTGACTTAAAACGGATAATACAAAATTCTATGATACATTTTAAGGGGAGATTACCGTGTTTTAAAAGTCGCGAGCTATTGGAATAAGATTTCTCAATTACATACGTGTAAAAACGAATAACTAGTGCAGAGAAGTCAATTGTTTATTGTTCGTTATCCCCGCAAACGCCTAAAATGTTGAAAACAGTCCAGGCACTTCAATTTTTCAGCTACAGAGATGACTTTTTTTTCAAACCTTTTGAAAAAATGTGTGCAATCACAGTTACGAATTAGTTTTTTTAAATTCAACTACACAGCTAATTTCGTTATTTTTTGAATAGAAAATTGCACCATTCATGTAAAATGGCCTGAAAAATGTTTCTGAAAGAATCGAGAATATATTTCAAATATTTTAAAGATAATTTTTCGGTCTATTTTACATGAATGGCGTAAATTTTTATATTAAACAAAACGAAATTAGCTGTGTAGGACTCGAATTTCAAAAAACTAATTCGTAATTGGTATTGTACACATTTTTTCAAAAATGTTGAAAGAAAAAACTCTCTGTAGTTCAAAAATAGGAGGCCCTGGACTATTTTTAACATTCTAAGCATCTGGGGAGCAAATGAACAATTAACAATTTTTTTTGCCGTAATTATTCAGTTATATATATACATATATATACATATTACGGTATTATTCAGTACATATATATATAAAATTCTAAGAGAATTAGAATTTAGAGAGAAAAAATTTCCGCTTCACCCAGCCGGGAAACGAACCCGGGTCTCCCAAATACGCGCCGCNCCCGGGTCTCCCAGATACGCGCCGCGCACTCTTACCGACTAAGCTACCGGGAACCACAGAAATGAGTCAACGGCTAATCCTCACCCTCTTGAAAATTGATGGCGATTTTTTCTACGATTAGGAGGCTTGAAAAACTATCTCTCAAATTTTTCAGATTTTTTTGACAGCCCAATTCGGAAATATGATTTTTTTCAAATTGTTCCGTTTTTTTTACAATAACTCGAGTTCGACTCATCCGATTTCGATTTATTAGGAAGCAAAACTTTCTATTTTTCACCACCTATAAGAATGTTTTTTAAAAAAAATTTTCCAATCTTTTGGATGCTCAAAACAACGAATTTTCGGAAAAAAAATATTTAAATTTTCATTATTTCAATTTACTTCATACTGTTTATAATCAGAGTCAACCAATGAGATTTTGGGGTATTTTGACCGAATTCGCGGAATTTTGAGTATAAAAAAATTAAAAATTAAATAGATCTAAGACGAAACCCAACATGTATGACGGCTCAAAATTTTTGTTTTGATAATAGGAATTACTACAAAAAAATTACAATAATCAACCGTGACGTAATTAACCAAATTCAAGTGTTTCAACTTTTTTTTCTCGAAAATTCGTTATTTCAAGCATCTAGAGATTGGAAAAAATTTGGACAAAAAACATTCTTATAGGTGGTAAAAAATGGAAAATTTTGATCCCTAATAAATCGAAATCGGATGAATAGAACTCGAGTTATTGTAAAAAAAACGAACAATTTGAAAAAAAAAATATCTTCGAACTGGGCTGTCAAAAAAATCTTAAAAAATTTGATAGTTTTTCAAACCCCCCAATCGTGGAAAAAAACGCCATCAATTTTCAAGAGGGTGAGGGTCAGCCGTTGACTTATTTGGTATGGAATACCTCATATATATATATGGGACATTGCATATCAACTCAGTCACCCTGAATTGACATACAGTCAGGTACTACGTATGTACATGTTTTCCGTAAATTTTTGTTCCTTCAACATCAATTGTTTGTTTACAACATCCGTCAACAGCTCAAATTTTTGAAAAATCATATCTCGCGAACTAATTGACGGATTTTAATAAATAAAAAACGATTTTTTTTCTTTTTTCATCTACTATTCGAAAGAAATACGCCAGTACTGTGAGGACGAGTAATGACCCTTTTTCAGAGGTTTTAATTTTTCAAATTCCACTTTTACACAGGGGCCAGTCGAAAATCAATTGATTCTCTTTTCTCTTGATAAATAATAATAATCCCCAATTTTTTCAGAATATTTTGAAATGTGATATCGATATAGATGAGAAAAAAAATTTTTTACATAAATTTTTTTTTTCGACATTAACGGCTATAATTAGTAAAATCACATTGCCAATTCATCACTTATACTCGTATGGTGAATCATCCACAGAGCTAATGATATAACTATGTTGCAGCCCTAAAAATAGGAGGAGCATAATTGTTTTAAGATTATTTTGAATAATGAACAGTGAGTTTGGGGAAGACTGCTATCCAAAACCCATAAATTTTCTCATCAGATCCCTACTCTGTTAGAGAAAAAAATGAAATTTCAGGTTTCACTGAAAATTCAGTGGAATTCCAGAATTTTAACTACCACAAAGACGAAAATTCCTGAATTAATTTGAAATTCCAATGAATTTGTTCTGAAATCAGAAATTTCATGATTTTTTCCCCCTAAATCGCATTCAGTGTTGATGTCCTGAAAATTCATGTATATATTTAAGGGAATTTCCTGATTTGTCACTCATTTTCAGGAGAAAATGCAATTGAAATTCATAGTTTATAGAAATTTCTTGAGATTTCAGTAGAAATTAAATTTGCTAAAAATTTCGGGAAAGTACACCGGGAATTTCAGATAGAAATTTTCAATAGTGATG
Source organism: Diachasma alloeum (assembly GCF_001412515.2). NCBI lineage: Eukaryota > Metazoa > Arthropoda > Insecta > Hymenoptera > Braconidae > Diachasma > Diachasma alloeum. Next base: position 169,326 of record NW_021680670.1, on the reverse strand, counting down.
TTAGCAATGTCAATAATTAAATACCGATGTTGATAAATTCTTAAGTCGTTATGAAGATGTCATAGAAATCGAAAGCCTGCAATAGCTCAGTCAATAGGCCGAAGAACTCGCAATTCGTTCAGTCGGGTTCGAATCCCACGTGTCCAATTTTTCCACTGTATCATTGACTCAGCCAGCGTCAACTCTCGTCCTTGATGAGCGTAAAGGAATGAAAAATAATACGACACGCAGCCAGGAAAATTAAACGTCTGATTGTTCTTGGAAGAAGACCTTGTATTTGTCGTACACTTTCAATCGGATTGCGATGTTTCACAAATTATCAACACAATATAATTCGCTGTCATGGGGGATGAAAGGTGAAGGAGGAGGTAAGCGGTCTGAAAAACTACATCTTTCGTGGAATCGTGTTTCTATACAACCTCCAAGAGTTACAATGAGTACGAATCTAATTAGTCGTCCTGAGACTCCTGCTCCTGCAACATCATCCCTTATTCTCTGTTCAGTGTGTAAATTTCCTCTAGAAATTGACTGAATCGTTATTCTCCGTCAGTTGTTCGTCAGTTTGGAACGAGGTAGGTACTTTGTCTGTAATGTGTCAATGGAGAAGTTATAAAATAGGAGTTCATTTTTATTTTTCAATGGATAATAAATTATCATAGTCACGAGTACATTCATGAAAGAATGTGTACATACAGTCGTTGTGGACTTGTTGAGCGCTAAATATAGAGTCACCACATGTTCTTCTGAAATCACTCCCTTCTGAGATAAACGGACCATTTATGAGAATGGTGGAATAGATTCAGTAGTCTTCATTATTAATTCCAGATTGATGGCTGCATTAATCTAATATTAATCTATCGATAGATCTGATCAACTCATTTTTTTTTTCATAAGATACCCCATGCCGAGAGATATGCTAGTCCAATGCGCGCCCCTGGAGGGAGAGGTCACATTGGAAAAGGTCTACGTGTAATTTTGGAATCGTTACGGAAAAAATTTCCATCCTTGCCGGCGAATGCACGACTGTGTATCAACTGTACAAAGAAAGCTGCCACTTATATTCCTAGCCCATCACCCTCTAATTTTCATCCACACATCGAAGCCTTCCCTCCGATATCTGATTCAACAGCGACTGGAGGCTCCGATGATTCTTCCGGGTACTCTTCAAATCTTACACCATTCGTGGCGGACATTTCTATCGGTAACATCACAAACAGTTCATTGAGATCTGGTAATTCTTTCCATTCAGTTGATCATAATAATAATGGATTCAACGAAGCATTCAATAACCCAATGGAAATCAACAATTTCTCAGTAGATGAAGATTCAGACCAAGAAGTGAGCAGGAGAACAGTAGAATATTCACGTTCTCGTTGAGAAGTTGAGCTGGAAGAAATGTTGAATGGCCTGAAAGAAAAATTTAAGAGTACGGAGGGATACGCTGAACGTCTACAAATTTTGACAGTCGCTCCATTGTTATGGAATACTCGAAAAGTGAGTGAAGAATTTGGAGCCACGAGACACATGGCTCAGAGAGCGAAAAATTGAGAGAAATCGCGTCGCAAAAGCAGGAAAATCATTACCCGATGAAACTATTGAGAAAGTCCATACGTTTTTCGAGAATAACAGTCGAATTATGCCAGGAATCAAAGATAAAGTATCCGTTAAAATCAACGACGAGAAGAAAATTATACAGAAAAGGCTGGTACTTGAAAGTTTGGCAGATCTGCATCAACAATATGAAACTTTTCATCCGGAATCTCCTGTGGGGTTTCAGTAAGTTTGCGGAGTTGAGACCGAAACATTGTGTATTGGCAGGAACGAGTGGGACGCACGTTGTCTGCGTCTATACGTACCACCAAAACTGCAAATTGATGTTGGATGCCATCAATATTTCCACTCTCACAGAAGATTCAATTTCTTCTCTTACGAACTACAAAGATTGTTTCGCGAAGCTCATATGTTCCAATCCAATGCCTACGTGCCATTTAGATGAATGCCAAAACTGTCCGCGAGTTGATGTGCTATCACTTGAATTAAAAAAATTATTTTGTAACTACGCTATGATTGAACCTGTGGAATTCAAAACGTGGCAAACTGTGGATAGAGCAACATTGCAGAAACTTCCAGCAAGTGAATTCATTGATTTACTTTGTGAACGATTAAAAGCGTTGAAATCTCGTAATTTCATTGCCACTGAGCAAACCGCCTATGTGAAAGAGCGAAAGGAAACTTTAGTTGAAAGAGAGATTCTGGTTCAGTGTGATTTCTCTGAGAATTATTCCTTCGATTCTCAGGACGCAGCTTAATCATTTCATTATAATAATGACCATTGCACTGTACATCTAGTGGTCTATTATTATCGTCAGTGGAGTGATATTCGCCATCGAAGTCTAGTCCTTCTATCTGATAGTCTTGTCCACGATACTGCTGCGGTTTACGTGATGCAAAAGATTTTGATAGAGCACATAAGAAAAGTGTGAGGTGGTGACAAAATTACTTCATGTTACTGATGGAGCTGCGAAACATTATAAGAATCGGTACCAAATCGCAAATCTTTTGTCCCACAAAGATGATTTTAGAATTGAAGCGGAAGCTCATTATCATGCGACTGCACATGGTAAAACGGCATGTGATGGAGTAGGCGCAGTGTTGTGGAGAGTGTAAATAATCGATGGATATACTTCGTTTTGTATTTTATGCACAATAACTGTATTTATTATTCGAGAAGAGATTATTGTTTTACAATGTGGGACATGACGCGAACGCCATGCCATAGTAACTAGCCCAAAAAATACGTTAAGCAATGTAGGCAACTTTTGAAACTGAAAAGAAACTAGAAAATGACTTCTGTTTGGTTTTCTACTCTATCGACTGCCCAAACTATAACACCTCTCCCACCTTGGATTGTCAGCTAGACAATTCAACTAATAAACCTTTAAATTTAAACCTTTGAATATATGGAAACAAAAACATAGACTTTCAACTCAACCCCCTTTCAATCTATCAGTCTCGGGGTTTTTTTTACCACTCGTCCACTTCTAGTTAGCACCTTGCGATCCTCCACTCCTGGCAGGACTTCAGCAGCTTTGGTTTCCAATTTCTTCTTCTTCTCGGTGCCAGCAGGACGAACTTTAGAGGCCAGAGGCACTGTATGCCAGGTCTCTGGCTCAGCGTCTGAAGCTCGGAGAATTTTCTCAGTCTCGCTCATTGACATCTCCAATGGATACAGCTTCTGTATGGGTCTCGTGACATAACCATTTGCTGTCTTGAGTTTGACAACTCGAATTTCCCCATCCTTTCCTGGGAATACTTGATCGACTCGAGCAAGAGGCCATTCCAGCCTCTTAACGTTGTCACTCCCCACGAACACAACGTCTCCTTCCTTGATCTTGATGACAGCTGGTGCTTGGTGACCCCATGTTGCTTCAATTGTCCAAGGTATTCGATTCGAAATCGTGAACGTAGTTCCTCTCGTAACCTCTGGAGTTCACCTTATTAAGGTCAGGTACTCCATAATCAGGAAGATCGCTGAGAAACATATCTGGAGACAGAGGTACGAGCTGTTGGGGGTCTTCTGCTAGGTAGGTGAGAGGACGTGCATTGATGATCGTCTCACAGTCACAGAGGATGGTGGATATTTCCTCGAAGGTGAGGGAAGCCTTTCCCAACATTCTTTTCAGGAGATCCTTCACCATTCTCACCATTCGCTTCCATCATCCACCCCACCAGGCTGCTGAGGGAGGGTTGAACCGCCAGTCAATACGTGTTGAAGTTCCCTGAGTTATGATCGTTCCCCAGTCCAAATTTCTCAGAGCATTGGATGCACCAATGAAGTTAGTGCCATTATCACTATATAACACAGCAGAACATCCTCTACGAGCTATAAATCATCTGAGTGCCTCCAAAAAGGAGTCCGTAGAGAGGGTAGACACCAATTCCAGGTGAATGGCCTGGTAGACTGCGCAGGTAAACAAGATAATCCAGCTCTTGCTTCCATTTCTGAGAAACAGTGGACCTGCCAAATCAACACCAGAAACTTCGAAGGCACTTGCATCTCTCACTCGATTTTCTGGAAGAGGTATTGAGATAGATTCCAGTCTCTTGGCAGTATATCTCTTACACCTCGCACAATTCCTCACAACTGATTGTACCGCTCGTCTGCTGGATAATATCCACACTCGTTCCCTTAGTTTATTGAGAGTGGTATCGATGGAACCATGTTTGAGTTCTAGATGACAATCTTCAATCAACCTGTTCACCAACAAATGTCTACGATCCAGAATCACTGGACACCGGAAGCCCATGGAGTCGTCACGATATGCTACTGGTGTCTTGAGTCGTAAGAGACCCATCTCGTCTCTGCAAACCACCAGATCACTTAGACGAGGATCTTTCTCCCCATCAAAACACTCAAACTGTACCATTTTGAAGACTGCATACTCTGCTGACTGTAGTTCTTGCACTGTCAACGACTGGATGCGGATCTTTTCTTTGTTCCTAAAGTTGTTGACAAATCGTAGAGTCCAAGCAACGAGACGAATGATTTGAGAGTACATCGAATACTTCCTCAAATACCAAGAGGTCTGTTCTCTGGGTTCAACTGCGATGAATTGGAGGCAGTGATCAATGTTATAGCAGTCTTTGGGGTCTTGAGCGTCTTAGTGGCCTTTTTCATCTCCATGTTGACCTCATTCTCATCAACAGGTTCAACTGCTCGAGGCCACTGTTCAGGAGGCAACTTTAACCACTCTGGTCCCCGATGCCAGATTGAATCCACCAATTGTTTAGCTGTGCAGCCCCTCGATGCCAAGTCTGCTGGATTGGAGACTCCAGGTACATGGGACCACTGCTCTGGATCCGTCAATTGGCGAATCTCCTGGATACGATTCCAGACAAAGGTTGCCCACTGTTTATTCCTTTGTATCCAGGTTAGTACTGTACTGGAGTCTGTCCAATAATACAACTCACAATGTAAATCTGGAACAGCAGAGACCACCGAGTGCATCAGCCTTGCTCCCACCGTTGCTGCCAGCAATTCAAGTCGAGGTATTGTGGTTTCTTTAGGAAAAATTCTTGCTTTTGCACTGACGAACTCGACTTCAACGCGGTTGTTGCTCTCTACTCTGGCAAAAATTACAGCTGCGTAGGCCAAGCTACTTGCATCTACGAATGCATGAAGAGAAATTCTGGATGCTTCCTCCTCCACTTTGAATAGCCAGCGTGGGATCTTCACTTTGAGCCAAGTCAATTGGTCCATCCAGAGAACAAAGGCATCACGAACATCATCATCGACTCTGACATCCCAGTCGAGACTCTCAGCCCAAACCTGTTGAAGAAGGATTTTAGGGCAAATAACAACTGGACAAATCCTACTGAGTGGGTCAAACAACTGCTGAGTAAATGAGAGGATCGTTCTCTTCGTGATGATGGATGGCTCGCCTTTCTATACGAGTGGATTGACCAGTGACAGAGTGTCCTCTTCTCGATGCCAACGTAGGCCCAGCACGGACGATTCTGGTTCTGCCTTCTTCAATCCCGAGTACTCCCAAGCTCGTAGATCAAAGCCACCGGACTCCAACACCCTTGAGCTTATTCTCTGGAACTCTCCAGCCTCTTCGTGAGAGTCAATACTGATCACGCAGTTGTCCACGTAAAAAGACTCCTTTAGTTTACGTAGGACAGATTTCTCACTCTCAGCTCGAGCATCTTTGAGTGCTGAGTCAATGTGGAGGTTCAACGTAGCTCCCAGAATGAACGGACTGCTTGAGACCCCAAAAACAACTCGCTGATGCCTGTATACGATTACTTTCTCAGAATCAGCATCTCTGTACCACAGGAATCTCAAATGATCTCGTTCTTCGGGGGCAATACTGATTTAAAGAAAGGCCTTACGTATGTCAGCGATGACTCCCACTTCTTTCTCGCGAAATCTCACAAGTTACCATTTTGGTCCTCTTCGACTTCTCCAAAGCCTTTGACACAGTCTCTCATTCCCTGTTACTTGCCAAACTCACCAGGCTAGGCCTTTCACCTGGTGCTGTTGCCTGGTTCCGGTCTTACTTGACTGGTCGTTCTCAAGCGGTGAAAGGTGAACATGGGCTTTCTTCTTTTGTTGAAACCAATGCAGGGGTACCTCAAGGATCCATCCTTGGCCCTCTACTCTTCTCGCTTTTCATCAACGACATCAGCCGTTCGGTCATTGAAGCTCGGCATCTTCTATATGCCGATGACCTCCAGATATATCTTGAATGCGATCCATTTGAGCTCTCCTTGGGCATTCGGCGACTGAATGCTGATATCTCTAGGATCCAGGAGTGGGCTACCGTGAATCGTCTTCAGCTCAATGTCAGTAAGACCAAAGCCATGTTCCTGGGAGCCAGACGATTTGTCAATGCTGTGGATATAGCTGTATTGCCTAGTCTGGGTTGTAAGGGTGCAACCATCGAGCTGATTGGTAGTGTGAGGAATTTGGGGGTTATCATTGACAGTAAACTAACCTTCAGAGATCATGTTCAACTCGTCACCTCCAGGATTAACTCTGCATTCTATCAGTTGTACTGCTTGCGGAGTTATACTGATGAACCTCTCCGGAAATTACTTGTCAATGCCCTCATCTTTCCTCACATTTTCTATTGCCTGGCTGTCCTCCAAGGTGTAGGCTCAGTACTCCAGCTTCAGCGTCTCATAAATAGAGCGGTTCGCTTTGTCACTGGCCTGCCTCGTGATGCCTCAATATCTGCTGCTAGACGTAGTCTTGGGTGGCTCTCCATCTCGGGATACAGAGATTCTATCATTGCTACTATCATGTACCAGGTGTTGAGCACGAGAAATCCTGATTACCTTGTTGAACTCTTTGCTGCATATACCTCCAGCAGACCTCGTCGACTCATCCTAGCACAGCAGACTCTTGTGGTACCAAATTTCCGAACTGATATTTACAGAGCCTCCCTGGCTGTGGGTGGCTCGAAGCTGTGGAATAGCATCCCTGCTGACATTCGGGAGCTGCCCACGTCCTTGGCCTTCAAGCGCCAGCTGAGATCCTGGCTGCGTTCTCGGGAAGAGCAGAGCTGACTGCGTGTGTTTAGCTTATCTCTGTATTTACCTCTGTGCTTTATCTCTGGCCTATTTCACAATTGCTTTTTCCATTTATACCTCAGCGTTACAGCTTTTTCTGTTTTTCTTTTCGTGCACTTAACTCATATGTTTCTCTCAAAGTATTTTTTCTTACCTTTGTATTTTGTTCTGTATGATTTGTTTAACTTTCTAAACAATAAACACCTTATCTTATCTTATCAACAGGCTTGGGATGAGCTCGATAAGATTGGGTCCAGTCTCCAGACAGTCATTAAGAGATGGTCCAGCCTTTCCACGTGCTGAGGCATCGAACACTGGTCTGATTCTCGTAGAACTCCCCTCTTTTACTACGGGACGATGAGGCAAATAATATCTGACACGTGGCACTTCACATTCAGGAACTTGTTCAATGTAACCCTCCTGCATCCAGTCATCGAACACTTGTTGATAATCGTCTAACAAATTGAGAGACTTGAGGGTGTTGATGGTCTTCTTGAGTCTGTGTTCAGCACTGGGTCAATTGTCCACCAGAGGAGGATGATTCACCTTCCAGGGGAGCACCACTTCATACCGACCAGCTGAATTTAGCTTCGTTGTCTCCAAAAAACCATCGAGAACTTCTTTCTCATGAGCAGCTTTCGTTTGTCTCTGAACAGGGTCCATGATACCCAGCACATCCAAACTCCACAGGGCTGATAGATCGGTATCTTGAGTGAACATCGAGAGTGTGGTCATTGTCGAAGTTATGTCAACTGCATACGACTTTACTTTGCCCGTCAGAGTCCAACCCAAACGTGTTCCTATTGCTGTGACCCCACAGTCTAGATTCAAAATTTCACCTGTGTAAAGCTTAGCTGCTACGTCCGCTCCGATAAGTAATTCAATGGTCTGTTCCCCTGGTCCCACATCAGTCAGATGTATATTTTTCCCATGCAATTCATTAATCCAGGGCCCTTTCTTAATTTTCGAGATGTTCTGACAGATGGTGTCCTGGTGACAGACAGTGAAATTGCAGGCATATGAATCATCCATGTTCCTCAGATGAATTCTGTAGACCTTATGCTCTTGAGGCTGTGTTAGGGTACCACCGAACAGTGAATAGATCAGAGTACGACGTTCCACAACTTCATACCCTAGAAATTCTGCTACTGGCCCTGAAACATATGAACGGTGCGACCCTGAATCTATGATCGCCCTAACCACTTTCTCCTTGTTGCCTTGGAGCAGTTTGACCTTCAGTGTTTGAAGGAATACTTCCATGTCTGTTGAAAAACTGGCAAGATTCTGTTCAGTTGGTTTGACCTTGGATTTGTCCTCAACAGCTGATGTACTACCCACGAGCTTACACATCAACAGTACGTGCTTCTTACCACACCAAGGACATTTTTCGCGATATCTGCAGAACTTACAAGAGTGATTGGTTTTTAAACAATTAAAGCAGGCATTTGTGCTCTTCACGATTTCTACGCGTTCTTCCATTGTCATTTTCTTCGCTTTCTCACAACTGTCACTTTTGTGATTTTGCTCACAGAATATACATGAATCCACTGTCTGACCTTTTGTGTTGAGCAATCCTGCTGCTGTAGCTACGGGGCCATTCTCACTCTTGACTTTCTTTTTCTTGTCGTTGTTCTTAGTGTTTTTACTCTGCTGCTGGGTGGCTGGAGTGATGTCAAAACCGTGTACTGCCATGTCGATACGCTGTTCGGACATAACCTTGGCAATTAAATTTCGCAAGACGTACCTGGGTATCAGGGATCTGTAGTGATGTTGAGTGGCGCTGCCAAGCCCTCAGTAACTCCTCTGGTCACGAAGACTCCACCAGGGGATACAGCATTGCTGCACACATGTCTTTAATCACTCCCAGTGACTCTAGAGCCCTGAGTTGAGTCTTTAATTGGTCATAAGTGCTTGACAATGGTCTTTTGTCGTCCTTGTAAAAGGCATTGCTCAATGCGAGTTTGAGTAGCTCACGAATATACATTTCCACGAGAAGTTCTTTTTTCCCAAACCATTTTTCAATGCAGATATCGCCTCATCATAATTTTCTGCCGATGGTGGGAAACTGTCAATTACCTCTCTCGCTCTTGAGCCCTCGACAACTCCTTGAACCAAATAACTAAACTTTTGCTCCTTGGGCATAGTGACATCATCGTGAATACCCTTCAACAAACTCCAGAACTGAAGCCAGTCCTTCACGTCTCCAGAAAACTTTGGAATCTCCATTTTTGGATATCTAAATCTCTGATTTGTCGCTGGATCTGCTTGATTGACGTGAAACACGGGGACACCTGGACGTTGAGCTGTCTCAGTCACTTGCAGTACTTCGTGTTTTATTTGCTGAAATTTCAGCTGGTATTCGTCACACGAATTGAATTCAGCTGTCAATACTGCTTCAGTGGTTGCTTCACTGTTGACCATTTCAGCTGAAATATTTTGATTTAATTCTTGCAGTTCTGTCGATCTCTCTGCTAAGATAGTGAAATATGCTCTGACATTGTTAATATTGGGGTTATCTTATTGTAGAACTGCTGTCAACGTTGTGTGCGTCTTAGTGAACGCTGCTCGCTGTGCTGCGCGAGTTCTCTTGGGGTTATCCATCGTTATAGACACGATCCGATGATTACTCGTCCTGTCACGGTCGCCAAAATGTTGTGGAGGGCGTAAATAATCGATGGCTATACTTCGTTTTGTATTTTATGCACAATAACTGTATTTATTATTCGAGAAGAGATTATTGTTTTACAATGTGGGACATGACGCGAACGCCATGCCATAGTAACTAGCCCACAAAATACGTTAAGCAATGTAGGCAACTTTTGAAACTGAAAAGAAACTAGAAAATTACTTCTGTTGGGTTTTCTACTCTATCGACTGCCCAAACTATAACACGCAGTTCTGAAGAGGGGAGCGAGGCGAAGGAGTCTGCAGATAACTCAAGGAGAATCTATCCTCACACCTAGTGGTCTGTTTCGCGGGGCGAAAGATCACTTCAAAGATCTTGATGTATTTTTTTATAGTAAAGAAGAACACAAAGTTATCCAGGCCAGCTTAAAACAAAGATTCAACAGTGCGAAGGCCATTCCAGCCTTCCAAAAAAATCATTGCTTCATCCCTGGAGAAGATGGACAATTATTAATTAAAAGATATTCACCAGCGGCTAGTGGAGAAGTTTTTCCGAAGAAAAGTCGACGAAAGCATTAACTTATATATACCTAGCGATCTGACATGAAAATCGAAGATTTTTAAGTCATTTTTTCTTTCTCGAAATCGATGTTCATCAATTTAAGTGGTATTAAGACTATTATATTCTACTCATTTCAATTTGACAATGGAGTTACGTTATCCATCGAGTGAAAATGTATGATACAGGAGTAGGTGGTGAGTTTCATATGTGATTTGCATAATTATAGCCGTTAATGTCGAAAAAGAAGAATTTTTTATGGAAAAAAATTTCTTTTCTCATCTCTATATCGGTATCATTTCAAAATATCCCAAAAACATTGAGAATTATTATTATTTATCGAGAAAAAAAAGAATTAATTGATCTTTCGACTGGCCCCTGCGTAACAGTGGAATTTGAAAAATTCATACCTCTGAAAATAGGTTATTACTATTCCTCGCAGCACCGGTGTATTTTTTTCATATAGTACCGTGAGTGTCTCTCAATTGCCGCACGGTTAAGAATATTCTATCAGACAATAGCATTTAATTTGTGTTTTTTTTTGTAATTATGAATTCTGAAGGTTCATGAGTCATCTTTGATCATTTCTTGACAAAAAGACATTCGATTTCAACTTTAATTCCGAAGAATTCGATAAATATTCATAAAAAACCATCATAGCTCTTATGGTCGAGTTCTCGGACGACTAAAACTGACCTAGCCGGGTTGCCGGATATCGTGTGCCCGATTCTCGGACACAGTGAAATAGAGGCAGAGAAATATAGGAAATCAGTTGTAAAAAGTATATTAAGTGTAATTTTATAACTATTTCAACAATGATAAACTGTGATCAACACAATAATAGACAAACAGAAAACGTTGAGACAATAAAACATTTGAGTTTATGGTTTATTTAGAGGGATTTTTTCGGGAGCGCTGTGAGAATCATTAGCGTCTCCACAACTATTATCTAAAAGTTCTTTTTTTTCATCCCAGAGTCCTTCCTGAATTGACAGTCTTCAGAGATTTCCGCAAGTTCTCATTGGTATATTTGCGGGCTTTTTTTTTCGGTATTTCCAGGCCTAGAAGATTCAAAAAAATGGATGAATTGGTTATGTTCGTTATTTTTATTTTTATTCTTATAATTTTTTCATTATCTAATGCACGAGAGTTTCAGAAAATAATATATCTTTATGAAAGCAAAGAGACTGACAGAAAAAAAACATTGAGGTTAAGGGTTGGAAATCACATGTGCGGGAACTCCTCCAATCGCGAATTCAGTCGTCCGAGATGCCGGATTTAACATTTCCTCTATAAAAAACAATTATTTTTCTCTTTTTTTCATTTCAGCTTTTTCCAAATTTGTTGCTCAACTACTAGAAACCTATTAAAATCAATTGTTCACTTACATTTTGCTGTTTGATCCTTACGCAATATCGATGATTTTTAACGTTCGCGCACTACACAACCACCAGCTCAGAGACCAGCCATGGGTACTCTTACGTAGATTAATTTCTAATAATTGTATAAAACTCGTGGAACATTCGTCAATAGTGTGATTTGAAGGGGAATAATTGGACAATCGCATGTAACAAAATGAAATGCACATGATGACTGTGAATGTGATAAATGCTAAATTCTATCCTAAGAGCGCTCTGCGTCCGGGAAAGGGGTCCCGTGCGGCAATTGGGACACTCACGGTACATGAAAAAACGAAAAAAATCGTTTTTTATTTATTAAAATCCGTTAATTTGTTCGCGAGATATGATTTTTCAAGAATTTGAGCTTTTGACACATGTTGTAGACAAGCAATTTATGTTGAAGAATCGAAAATTTAGGAAAAGCGTGTACTTATCTAGTACTTGACTGTGAGCTTGTCAATTCAGGATTCTGAGAAACCGAAAAATTCAGGGTGGCTGAGTTGACATGGAATGTCCCATATATACATGAGAAAGCTCACTTCAATAGGACACGACTTTTAAAACTCATAGTAGTTTTCCCCTTAACCCTCCTGAACTGGCGCGTAGAGCGGCGCGCCGCCGCCAACTACTCAACCTATAGGGCGCCACTGCAGTGCAAGTGAGACGTAAGAGGTCTAGCCAGTTCAGGAGGGTTAATTTATTCAAATCCCGTTCTCTTCCATCGAACTTAATTCAGGCACATTGGCCCCTCAGGAGTGAATTTTCATATGGATACCTAATCAATTCTGGAAGTTTCATTTGTGACCCATAATCAATAAATGATACGAGTTTAAAATTGGCTCATGATCAGGTACACCTCAATGAGGTGTAGTCGATCCCCTTACTGGAGGGTATCCTTATGATGAGTACATATTTATGATTTGACGTGATTTGAGAATCACATAAATCGAACAGTCATTTTCCTCTGAAACTCTCTGTGATCCACTTGGACAATCAGTGCCTGAAGGGCTGTGTCTAAAAGGGTGTGCGTAACGGGTATATAATTACCCCATGACACGAACTGCATAATACATAATTCTATGATGCTTTTCAACTTATTCAAATCCCTCTCTCTTCCACCGACTCTGATTCAGGGACATTGGTCTCTCAGGAATGATCTGAATGTGGGTACCTGATCGATTTCGGTATTTTTCTTAAAGGGAAAAATTGGCGCATGATCAGGTACATCTCAATCAGGTCTAGTCGATCCTCTTACTGGAGGCTATCCTTATAATAAGTACATAATCACAATTCGACCTGACTTGCGGAGCACATAAATCGAAGAGTCACTTTCCGCACAGACTGTCTGACTCATGATGATTCACATTAGGCTACTCAAATTATGACCGCGAAATCAAGGTTGATAGAAGAGGGATAAAAATCATAGCATATCATATGGAAAAATTATATGAAACACATATTAAGTTTTTGGGATTCTCCCAGATCGGCAAATTGTTTAAAAAAATTCAAAAACTACAAAATTAAGCGTCCGCGCGGTATTTTTCACTTTACGCTGAGGAAAACGCAATAGATAGGATAAAAATCCATACGACGTGATTTGTGGAGCATTAAATTTCGTACAAAATAGTCAGTGGCGGCATTTTCCTAATTTCAACCCTTAAGCTACCAGGCGCGCTCAAAGTTGAATCACGGAAAAGGTGATTCTCCGTCAACACCGAAAAGTTCATTTTAGATGCAAAATGTAAATGATGTATGAAGAACTTGATTAAAAAATCGGAATCTTTTGACTTTTTCACTCAATTTGTATATGTAACCATTCATTTGTTGATCAACTCAAAAAAATCCCGTTTGACTCAATACATGAGTCAGTAGCATCAATTCTGAATTTTATAAAAATTTGCCGTGATTTGTTAATGTTAATTGTCGCTTTGGTATTTTGCCATATTTTCAATACTTAATGAGTTATAAATTATTTTTAATTTAAGAAAAACTTTTCACTGGTTATTAGTCACTACATATTACAAAAATGAACTAGTGGATTGGGTTGTTGGTCGCTCGCTGCGCTCGCTCCCATTGCGGGTGGGTTGGTTAGAATTCGGTTGTTGGTCGAACCAATAATTTCCCGGCCTTTTCCTTTATTCATTAGAAAAATCCTTCAATTTTTTTTGTTTCATTTTTTCAATGAAAAAAGTAGAAAAATAGAATGAAAAGAAATAAAAACAACGATTAGCTTTCGCAAGGCTTATTACTATCATAGCTATTATTTTTTTTTCTTCATTTTCACGTACGACATATAGGGTAAGAAGTGGAAATTACGCTTCTTTCTTCTCATTCCAGATTTTCACTTCGCAGCATGGCGAACAAAATACAAATGTTGATTACTAATTGCACTAAGTATTCGTATATAGCAGAACTACAGGCGCAATTTTTTTTCCTTCCATGTACATTTTTTTTCTCGATTGTTAGTAACTTTAGTACGTGTTCTCGGGTAGATATTCAATCATCACAGGACGTGAAAAAATATTGCTCAATTATACTAACCATGCTGACGATTTTAGTACTCTTTTTTTGTACTTAAAAATGAGATAAAATCGAGTTTTAATTCGTTTCAAGTTTTTTTTTTTTAAATAGCCCCTTATCAGGATTTTTCATGAATTGACAACATTCCATTTTTTTTGTTTTTTGGTTTCATTTATTACTCCTTTATCTTTTTTGGCTGTTGAATGGAAACTTTTGGATCTAGAATACTTTGATCAATTATAGAAGTGTTTTTATGTTTACGCCAAATTTTCTTTTGGTTCATTTATTTTTCTCTTCGATTGCCGTTTGGTTCTCATTTTAGTCCATACGCTAGCCCATGTTCTTAGTCCACTGAGAGGTCCATTCATTTTTATTTCGGGAATTAATGTTTTTGGAAGTGCTGAATGCGAATATGAAGTTCGTTCTTGCAGGTAATGGTCGCGTCTATTTGTTATTAACAATTTAATTGTTAGAATCGAATTTGTGGCTGAACGGTGAGAGATATGGAAAAAATCCTTAATAAAAAATGTCCCTAAACTAAAAATACATAAATTTTATTTTAGAACTTTTTTCCGTATCCTTATTATTTAACGAGATATTGCAGTTCCCATGGAGAGCGCAGGTAGTTAGGCTAGGCGGGTTCTGGATCAAAGCTCCTCACCGCCACCAGGCGGCGCCACCGTCGCGGAACGTTCGAGAAGGATGACGTCATCGACTCGCGTGGTGGGGGAATCCCTCTAAGACCTGTTGGGACTTGTATGATGACCTGTTGAAACTTGCATGTAATCGGATATTGGCGCCACAAGCTGTGGAAGGTTCGAGACGGATAACGTCATCGATAAGTTATCGACTCGCATGATGGGGGAACCGTCCTGGTGGAACTTGTATGGAATATAATACTAGTGGCGGCGCTACCGTCATGGAATTTTCTAGACGGATGACTCATCGACTCGCATGGTGGAGGAATCCCTCTAAGACCTGTTGGGACTTGTATGAAATATAATGACTTGTTGAAACTTGTATAAAATGGGATATTGGCGCCACCGCCGCGGAAGATTCGAGACGGATGTCGTCATCGATAAGTTATCGATTCGCATGGTGGGGGAACCGTCTTGGCGCCCTTGTATGAAATATAATACTATGAAAACCTGTGGACACATGGATAAAATTGGATATTGCCGCCAAAATCGCAGAGATTTCGAGATGAATGACGTCACCGATGAGTCATCGACTTGTACGGTGAAGGAACTCCCCATAAGTTCTAAACATGTGCAAATATGTAACGACATTTGCACACATTTTGTAAACATTTGCGAACATTCTGCAAACATTTTGCAAAGATTTGACAATGTTTACAAACATTTTGCAAACATTTGACAACATTTGGAAACATTTTCAAACATTTGACAACATTTTACAAACATTTGCAAACATTGGAAAACATTTGCAATCATTCTGCAAACATTTTGCGAACATTTGACAACATTTGCAAATATTCTGCAAACATTTTGCGAACATTTGACAACATTTGCAAACATTGAACAACATTTACAAACATATGCAAACACGTGCAAATATGTGAAAACAATGGTCGAATATTTTCAAGATGAATGATATCGGTGAGTCACTCAGACTGATGACTGATCGATGTGCGAGGTGGGGGTTTCCCGTAAGTCCTGCTGAGACTTGTACATTCGAGAAGGATGACGTTATCGCGGTGGGGGTTCCCCCTTAGTCCTGTTGGGACTTGTATGAAACATATTGACAGGTCACAACTTGTATGAAATTGGATATTGGCGCCACAATCGCGGAACTTTCGTGATGGATGATGTAATCGATGAGTCATCGGTGGGGATATCGGCTGAGTCCTGTTGAGACTTGCATGAAATAGGATAGTCGATTGGTCGCGATTTTTCTCGATGGTTCCCGACTGTTCCATGATGAATCATCCATTGGGAGTTCAATATTCTTTCATGAAAACTTATCCAATGTTTAAGATCATGATTTCGAGCAATTTTCTTCTGTGAGACAATACGGTGGAACTGAGCTGATCTTATTATTATACACATCTTTTTCTCATAAAAATATCATTGTTTTGATAATATAGGGTTCAATATTTCTTGATATAAACTTATTCGACGTCTGAAACGATCATGATCTCGAGCAATCTGAGTAATGGCAAATTTGGAAGAATTGTAAAATTATTGAAAACGATATTATAACGATTTCAAAAACCATGAGTTAAACTTCACGCTACGCTTTGAGCTTTAGTAAACTGAACTTGACTCTGTATTAAGTGTGGATCGTGCAGAGTACGCGAGTTATCCCCACTCCAACTCCCAATGGATGATTCATCATGGAACAGTCGGGAACCATCGAGAAAATTCGCGACCAATCGAGTATCCTATTTCATGCAAGTCTCAACAGGACTCAGCCGACATCCCCACCGATGACTCATCGATTACATCATCCATCACCAAAGTTCCGCGATTGTGGCGCCAATATCCAATTTCATACAAGTTTTGACCTGTCAATATGTTTCATACAAGTCCCAACAGGACTAAGGGGAACCCCCACCGCGATAACGTCATCCTTCTCGAATGTACAAGTCTCAGCAGGACTTACGGGAAACCCCCACCTCGCACATCGATCAGTTATCAGTCTGAGTGACTCACCGATATCATTGATCTTGAAAACATTCGACCACTGTTTTCACATATTTGCACGTGTTTGCATATGTTTGTAAATGTAGTTCACTGTTTGCAAATGTTTGCAGAATGTTTGTAAATGTTTGCAAATGTTTGCAGAATGTTTGACAATGTTTCCAAATGTTTGCAAATGTTGTCAAATGTCCACAAAATGTTTGTAGAATGTTTGCAAATGTTGGCAAATGTTTGCAAAATATTTGCAGAATGTTTGCAATTGTTTTCAAATGTTGTCAAATGTTCGCAAGATGTTTGCAGAATGTTTGCAAATGTTGTCAAATGTTTGCAGAATGTTTGCAAATGTTTTCCAATTTTTGCAAATGTTTGTAAAATGTTGTCAAATGTTTGAAAATGTTTCCAAACGTTGTCAAATGTTTGCCAAATGTTTGCAAATATTGTCAAATGTTTGCAAAATGTTTGCAGAATGTTCGCAAATGTTTACAAATTTTTTTGAAATGTCCTTAAATATTTGCACATGTTTAGAACTTACGGGGAGTTCCTCCACCGTACAAGTCGATGACTCATCGGTGCCGTCACTCATCTCGAAATCTCTGCGATTTTGGCGGCAATATTCAATTTAATCCGTGTCCACAGGTTTTCATAGTATTATATTCCATACAAGGGCGCCAGGATGGTTCCCCCACCATGCGAGTCGATAACTTATCGATGACGACATCCGTCTCGAACCTTCCGCGACGGTGGCGCCAATATCCCATTTCATACAAGTTTCAACAAGTCATTATATTTCATACAAGTCCGAACAGCTCTTAGAGGGATTCCCCCACCATGCGAGTCGATGAGTCATCCGGCTAGAAAATTCCATGATGGTGGCACCGCCGCTAGTATGATATTCCATACAAGTCCCACCAGGACGGTTCCCCCACCATGCGAGTCGATAACTTATCGATGATGACATCCGTCTCGAACCTTCCGCTACTGTGGCGCCAATATCCCATTTCATACAAGTTTCAACACGTCATTATATTTCATACAAGTCCCAACAGCTCTTAGAGGGATTCCCCCACCACTCGAGTCGATGCGTCATCGATGACGTCATCCTTCTCGAACGTTCCGGGACGGTGGCGCCAATATCCGATTTCATGCAAGTTTCAACAGGTCATCATACAAGTCCCAACAGGTCTTAGAGGGATTCCCCCACCACTCGAGTCGATGCGTCATCGATGACGTCATCCTTCTCGAACGTTCCGGGACGGTGGCGCCAATATCCGATTTCATGCAAGTTTCAACAGGTCATCATACAAGTCCCAACAGGTCTTAGAGGGATTCCCCCACCACGCAAGTTGATGACGTCATCCTTCTCGAACGTTCCGCGACGGAGCTTTGATCCAGAACTCGCCTAGCCTAACTACTAACGTAGTGTCTCATCGCGCCTAGTTCGGATACTGGTCACCGGGCAGATGTCTCATCGAATGAAATATGACAGACTAATGATATAATTTATTTCACTGGGTTTTTACATTTTTTCTGGACTTGGCAAGAACAATATGCACAATATGGTATGTTATAAGTTACGCATATGCACGTCTTACGTGAACAATTAGAACGATTTGCACAATTGGGTATTAATTCGTCACTTGGAGGATAAATATCAAATATTCGTCTGGGGAGTAATTGATCTTCTTGCAAAATGTATCCAAATCTTTCTGTGTCTAGTTCCAGCTCACAGTAGTTGAGTTGGAAGAAAGTAAACTTCAAGTGGGTTTGGTATAAAGCTCGGAGGATGTGATATTGAACATTTGCACATGTAGGCGGTAGCTCAATGATTGTAAGGCATTTTCCGTACCAGTGTTGAGTGAACCTTAAATTATCAAATGTCACACTCGTAGAACCTTTTTCCCAAATTTGTACCAAGAATTTTTCTGCCAGATGTATCGAATTGTTTATCGCATCCTCTGTTAAACCTGAGAACGAAAACTATATGAATAAATTCCTTTTGAAAAATCCTTAAATTTCATTAAAAAATATTACCATGGTCGAAGGTAGCTAAATATTTATTCGGCTTGGAAATTAGGGCTTTATGTTTGGTACCAATTCTGCCGGTGTACACGGAACCGCTGAGAATTATCGATTTGAAGACTAAACTCAGTTCCTATTATTATCTCCTCTCCTTTTTTACTGCTGCACAACTTCACACTTTTCATCTCTCTTTTTCAATAATTATCACCTATTTTTAATTCTCTCAATTGCATGTTAACCGGCCGAATTCGGCCAAATCCTTTATTGCATTTAGCACAATCGAGAGAAAAACAGGGAGCTCGTTCCACCTCGGAGGCTATCGAGCAGGTGTTTGGGCACAATATATCTATTTTTACTCCGATTGAAATTATGGAAGAAAAGGAATGAGACAATTCCACGAAAATGAACGCATTTTGTTTTGAAAACGGAGCGTACCAGCTCGAGCCTGCACTCCTCAGAAACTTCATCGGTCCCGCGCGCGACGGTAGAACTGAATGTGCACGCGCTCGACGCTTTAACATTAAAAATCTCTTTAAATAATAAAGATATTTCAAAAAAAATTATAGAAAAAAATTTATCTATTTTTAGTAGAGGAACACTTTTTATTCAGGAATTTTACGTACCGTTCAGCCACAAATTCGTTTTTAACAATTAAATTATTAATAACAAATAGACGCGACCATTACATGCAAAAATGAAGTTCATATTCACGTTCAGCACCCCCAAAAACATAAATTCCCGAAATAAAAATGAATGGACCTCTCAGTGGATACAGAACATGGGCTAGCGTAAGGACTATTTTTACAGTTTTTGTGGAATTGTTCATGATTTCTTTTTTTTAAAATCAAATCTGTGTCGCCTCTGGCAGACTATTGTTTTTCTTTCTATAAAATTTCTGTCTCCTTTGGCAGACAAGCGTTCGAATTGTTAGTATTTTGGTAATTTTTTTGTCGCTCTCCATCAGACAATTCTACTCGTTCTGTAAATATAGATGATTTTGCTGAATACAAAAATTGTAATCGTAGCTATGATTGCGTTTCTCAATGATACACGAGTCACAGCTGATTGTTGAATGGGGCATTGTCATTCTATCCGTAAAGCTATAAAAACATCTTGAGCGCTAAGCGACGCAAATCAGAGCCCAATAAAGTTGGGCAGCCAGGGTCATCGGATCAACAGGGCGATTATGCCTAAATTATCTGCTTTTTTTCTGCTATATTTCTGCGCAAACCAAAAAAAAAAATTGTTCTTTTTTTTCGCGAAAAAAAAATCGATTTTAAGAAATTGGCCATCTAGATGGGCGGCCAACTTGCTGAAATGGGCCGATGAGTACAAAAACTTAATGTCCGATTTATCAGCTCGATTTCTGTGCAAAAAATTGCAAAATTTTGATTTTCAACAAAAAAACGAAATTTGGGCCGAAAACGCGGAAACGGATAAGCGCGAAGTTATTTAAAAATAGTGGGAGGGCATAGAAAAATTATCTGCTCTTCATCTGCTGCATTTCTGCGCAAATAAAAACAAATCTGTTCCTTTTTTTTCTGTGAAAAAAATCGATTTTAGGAAATCGGCCATCTCGCTGGGCAGCCAACTTGCTTAAATGGGGCCGATGAGTATAAAAACTTAATGTCCGATTTATCAGCTCAATTTCTGCGAGGAAATGAATTGAAAATTATTTTGTCCAAAAAATGTATATAAAGTTAGGTAACTCAGAATCAGAGGATACGGAAGTTCATTGGAAATAGTGGGAGAGCATGAAAAAATTATCTGCTTCAACTTCGCATTCATTGGAAAACTCCTGCTCGATCACAAAATAAGAGCAGAAAATTTCTAATGCGTTAGACGGAGGCAGAAAATTTCTCATGAGTATTGAAGGAGAGCAGAACATTCCTATGAAGTTTTAGATGGGAGCAGAAAATCGCTAATGAGGTTTGGATAAGAGCAGAAAATCCCTAGGGACTGTTAGATTAGAGCAGAAAATACCTAATGAATTTTGGATGGAAGCAGAAATTCCTGATGAGTTCTGGATGACAGCCGAAAATTTCTAATGAGGTTTGGATGAAAGCCGAAAATTTCTGATGAGTTTTGGATGAGAACAGAAAATCCCTAATAACTGGTAGATGCTAGCAGAAATTTTTTAGGAAGTGTTGGAGGAGAGCAGAAAATTCCTAAGAAATTTTAGATGAGAGCAGATGATTCTTGATGATTATTATCTGGAAGCAGAAAATCCCTAATGACAGTTAAATGGTAGCAGAAAATTCGTAATGAGGTGTGGATGAAAGCAGAAAACTTCTGATGAGTTTTGGATAAGAGCAGAAAATTCTTAATGAGGTTTGGATTAGAGCAGAAAATCCCTGATAACTGTTAGATGCTGGCAGAAAATTTTTAATAAGTGTTGGAGGAGAGCAGAAAATTCCTGTTTTAGATGGGAGCAGAAAATCGCTAATGAGGTTTGGATGAGAGCAGAAAATCCCTGTTCTCCTCCGACACTCATTAAAAGTTTTTTGCTAGCTTCTAACAGTTGTTACGAATTTTCGGCTCTCATCCAAAACTCATCAGTAATTTTCTGCTGTTATCCACACCTTATTAGCAATTTTCTGCTCTTCTTCAACACTGATTAAAAATTTTCTACTAACATCTAACAGTTATTATAGATTTTCTGCTCTCATCTAACAGTCGTTAGGAATTTTTTGTTTCCATATAACACTTATTACGAATTATCGGCTCTCATCTAAGACTCATTAGACATTTCTGCTTTCATCCAAAATTC
This sequence comes from Diachasma alloeum, assembly GCF_001412515.2. Classification (NCBI taxonomy): domain Eukaryota; kingdom Metazoa; phylum Arthropoda; class Insecta; order Hymenoptera; family Braconidae; genus Diachasma; species Diachasma alloeum. Next base: position 147,693 of record NW_021680670.1, on the reverse strand, counting down.
GTTGTGAATTTTCTGCTCATCCAACAGTCATTAGAAATTGTCCGCTTTAACCCAAGTACATCAGGAGTTTTCTGCTCATCTAAAACTTCATAGGAATTTTTCGCTCTCCTTCAATACTTATTAAAAATTTTCTGCTAGCATCTACCAGTTATTAGGAATTTTCTGCTCTTATCCAAAACTCATTAAAAATTTCCTGCTTTCATCCAAACCTCATTAGGAATTTTCTGCTCCCATCTAACAGTAATTAGGGATTTTCTGCTCTCATCCAAACCTCATTGGAAAGTTTTCTGCTCTCATCCAAACCTGATTAGAAATTTTCTGCTCTCATCCAAATTTGATCAGAAATTTTCTGCTTTCATTCAAAACTCATTAGGAATTTTCCGTTTCCATCTAACAGTCACTAGGGATTTTCTGCTCCCTGGACAGTCGTAGCAGCTCATATCATGGGGCTATTCCCGTTGAGCCAACAGAGGAATGCTTATGTTCTGATGATGCAGGATGTCTTCACCAAATACGTCGATAGCTGCCCTCTCCCAAGGACGCAGGCCAAGCTGATCTGGGGGAAGCTTTCCGGATACAAGTGATTTGCCGATGGGGAATCCCGAAGTATTTCCTCACCGAGAACGCTAAAGACTTCACGTCTGAACTGATGACGCAGAACTTGCGAGAAGCAGGCATCATCTCCGTTAACACCCCTCCCTATCATCCCCAATCCAACCCTGTCGAACGGGTCAACCGCACGCTGGGTCCATTATTGGGTATTTATGTGGGAAAAGATCAAAGAACTTGGGACGTAAGTCTTCCGGAGTTGGCGTTTGCCATGAATACCGTGATTCATTCGTCTACAGGTTTCTTTCCTGCGTTGCTCGACTTCGGTCAAGAGTTAGATCCTATGCATGATCTCCGTCGTATGATGGAGACTCCGGAAAACGTTCATCCTGGGGACCCCTCGGCCTGGGCTGATAGAATGAAGCGTTTAGAGGTACTTCGGGATTTGGTTTACAAGAAACTCAGTACCGCATTCCTGAAACAAGCTGCTCGTTACAACTAGGGCAGAAGACCAGAAGGGTTCAGCGTGGGAGATCAGGTATGGCGGCGAAACTACAAACTCTCTCAGGCAGCCAAATATTACTCGGCCGAACTGGCTGAGAAGTTTGTAGGACCGTACACCATCGTGAAAATGCGGTCTGTCGTTTGCTATGACATTGAAGACGTTCAAGGCCGGATCATATCCAGGGTCCACGTTAAGAATCTCATCCCCTATCATAACTCAAACATTCCGCCCACAGAAAATCACCCTCCGGAGGAAGAGCTCGATCCGAGCACTGACGACGCTTCCGACGATGGCCTCTCGCAGATGCCCGTGCGGGAGGGAGTATGGGTTCCGGGGGATTCCAGTGAAAACGGTCTCCCTTGTAACTCAAAACCCTCATCGAAAGACATCGCTCCTAACGTGCCGCCAGACAGGACCGGACTGTCCCCCTAGACCCCTGACTCCCACATCTCTGACAGTGACAGGATCTTCCCCCACTCTACCTCCCGACAACCCCGACCAAGGACGATCCCCTCCAAAGGACAGACTTGATCATCTTCTCCTCGACATTTCCCAGCCCAACAGACGAGACGGTGGACGACGTGGTAGAGGAAGGCCCAGGAAGCCACCTGTTGTCTTCCAGTCCGTCAGTCCGCGCAGGCTCCGAACACGACAGCCAGGCTCATATTTTTGCGGAGGCCCAACCCGGCACCTCACAGGACACCCCTGTGTGCACGACTGGGAAGGGTTCTCCCCAGACCCACTTGACCCCAACGACGATGACGGTGACAGTGACGATGATGGAAACAAAGATGAACACCGCGATTCCTTCCTCAGTCTCGTATACCTCACGGCCCGTCCTCACGACTCGGGAGGCGGTGAGGGAGGCAGCGAGACTGAGGATTCCCCCCTCGAATCCCACATCCTCCCGTTCCTCATTCCCGACGAGACTGCGTACGCCCTCCTATTTTTCCCTCTTATCGGGTTTTGGAGGAGAGGAAGAATCGCCTCGACCAGAAGAACTCTAGCAAGACCCAGACCAGGGAGCTACTCCTGGAAAGGGGGTCTTCACCTCCCCCTAAGGATCCACCGCATCCCAGAGCTTGCAACGTCAGCGGTGCTGAGCCCTGCCGCTTGAACCATGACTGCAGCCATTACGGAATTTTCCTACGTATGTGCCGCGGTTCAAATTCGGAAGACATCGACGCAAATGCTGGCTGTGCAAGGAGCTGAGACACCGCGCTGGGCAGTGCCCCCTAAAAGGGAAACCAAGATGCCCCCGTGTCTGTTACCTCTGCGGACGTCACGGAGTGGACATCATGTCCTGCCCACTGTGTGGCTCCCACTACTGTTCTCTAGAGTAGTCCAGAGGCATGCCCAAGATCCTCTCGCTCTGGCCCTCATTAGGGAATCATTCCGGCAGCGGAACTGCCCCTTCCGGAGAGGCAAAAGCCCAAACATTTTTTATTGTTCTTTTCAAGTTTTCTTTCCGCTTTTTTTTCTCTTCATTCATTTTTTTTGTTTTATTGGAGTAATTCGCACGGGCAGAACTCTCGGGTAGAAGGAGAAAAGTTTTTTTTGTTGTCCTGATCTCTTTTTAGCTCAATTTCCTCTTTTTGGTTATGTCTATAGAGCAATAGCAATGAGACACATAATAGTTCCGGACTCCAAATCGGAGAAGCCCAGTGCCCACAATTCTACGTTAACACTTCCATCAGACCCTGACCTTGGACAGAACACCCTTCCTCTACAGCACGTATTGCCTCACGCTCGCCATCAACACTGCTGGTCGCTGCGGGACAGGCACTCCATCACCGTGTAGAAAGTCCTCGGAACCGGGCTGAAGAAACAAATGTACCTGATCCCTCTGGGATACAGTCGCTGTGATATCAAGTTTGAGACGAAGGGCACGTCCAATCTGACGGGGGGTGCGATGACGAGTGTTGTATTTTCTCGATTGGCCGTGCTAGGGTTTCTTTTCTTTCGGATAATTAATGGGGCTAGCGTTAAGTATTTAATAATCTCAGGATACACCAGTGACAGGCAGAGGTTAGGGTCGTGTAAAGCGACAAATGAGCACCTGGAGTACCTGGCCCACCAACCACGACCACCGAGGGACTGGAAATCACTCCTGAAGAACGACTACACGTCTGGAGAACTTCTCATGCTCCGGATAGGGTTGAACAACCCTTCAATCACAAAAACAACACCCGCACAATAAACCGCAATTAACACCAGACCGGGAGACTACTGAAAATAATGACTGACAGCAATGCCTGGAGGGGGGACAGCACAGTCCGGATAGCCCTGAACTTGAACTTGGCTACGCAGTAGAAGGGGGCTGATTCCGGATCTACGTCATCCATTGGAGTTGAGGTGACTCCGAAGAAGATGAACTGAGGGCATCACCATCCGGACCCTCGGAGAGTAGCGCGGCCAATACTTGGTTTCATTGGCCCGGATTTGAATGTAGAGGTAAAAGTCAAGGCCTCCTGGTGGCGCCACTGAACCACCAACGAGTAAAGGTGGCCATGGATTGGCTGAAGAAGGCACACTACCGGAAGACTCGTCCGGACTGAAAGAAAGTAACTAACCACTTCACTTCGTTCTCAACCGCCGTCATAGCCACGTTTTTTTATTTGTGTGGGTCTCAATTTTTCGTGTTTTTCGTGGCTTTTGGCGACTGAGGGGACAACTGACATCTCATCATCAGAAATTATCGAGAGGAGAAAATTTTGAGCGACTTTCGTGTGTTCTTGGAGCGCATTGAGAACGATTTGGTCCGGAGATAATAGGCGACGCGGAGAGGCAGCCTCAGTACCTCAGAGTATTTCTGGCCGATCTTCCGGTGTGGTTCGCGTAGTCTAAATTAATTACGTTTGTCAGTCGAGTGTTCTAATTGTTCGGAGTGACCGCTGGGGTATTCAAGAGCTCGTAGGGGATATCGGTGCCCTCCCGAGGGCCGCGGGGTTCGACATTTTAGTATAGAACTTGTGTGGGTGGGCGGAAATCCTGGTGTGTCCTGAGGAAGTAAAAGTGCTAGGCCGGTTAGGCGATTTCTAGGACAGTGTTCTCCGGAAGCGCCAAGGAGTGGGGAATTTCGGTGTTTTTACCTACTAGAGGCAGTTAAAGGCCCACATTTGCCCTACTAATAATTCGGGAGTTGCCCTCGGCTTCGGGAGGACATTGTTTCGAATAGAATTCATCAGTCTTTTTCTTTTGGTTTATATGGGGCATTCCATGACAAATCAACAGAGTTGAACATTTAGGTCTTCGAATTCGTTCGAGAGAATTTCCACGTGTTATTTTGATGGATTAAAAAAAACAACTTCAAGTTTTTTGCGATCCGACAAAGCGTTCAGCCACTATGAATTTTTGAAATTTCCATTTTTTGAGACTTTAAACGCGATTTCTGACTTTAATTCAGGATTTTGAAAGAAAATGACTGAGACGAAAAAGTTGTATTTTTTCATGGAGATTTCAATAAAAAATTGAGTTTCCGACAATAATGAATTTTTAATGAAAGATGGGAAGAAAAATTGCCTTATTTCCGATACTCCATTTTTAAATTCCGTAATTTTTTGAGACAACATTTTTACATGTTTCTCAGTCATTTTAACGTAAAATAAAATGTGGAACATCAAAAAGGGATTTTTTAATGATTATTTCAAAAATGGAAGATTTAGGAAAATGATGAATTTCTTCATTTTCAGTGGATAACACGTTTATTCTAATTGCTGTTGCTTCTTATGAGTAGGTTTCCACGTTTTCCATACGTTTTACATAAAATTATACATTTTCAAATGAATCGCAGGGAAATCACATACATAATCATTAAAATAATTAGATATTCACATGATGGAGCATTGAATCTTGTTCTGAGAAATAATTTCAATGATTTTTTCGTCAATTTTCCTATTTTATGTATTTCATAATTATCACAGAATAAATAACGCTTCACCATCAGGGAATAGTCACCCACAGGTGAGACATGGTGTGTCTGTAAAGTTTGAGGAAGTGCTTTCGTTGAATCGAACCGAGCTTTCAGAGCATCTTGCATTTCCACGTAAATCTCAGTGGACAGAAATTTAACATCTATCGCAGGAATATTATTTGGGCTTGAAGCCCACTGGAAAAGGTCCATGGGGGTGAGAATTTTTTGATCAGCTGGGAGTTGTAGTCTAGCCCGTGATGCGGCTCGCTTCAGTATACCATCAATACCATCACATGGACCTTTTCCATGGGCAGTGGCAAAGAAGTTCCACTCTGCTAAAACACCAAAATCTTTTGAATGGTATAACAAATTTATGAAGTTCTTGTAATTCTTGAACTTCGATGGGGCGCCATCGGAGACATACAAAATTTTCGAAGGAGTAGGAATGAAGGTCTTAACGAAAATTTGAATTTCCCTCAAACACATGTAGACAGCTACAGCATCATGGTTCATGCAGTCCGAAACAATACAAAGACTTTTATGGTGTCGAGTATCATTGTCTCGATAATAAATCACGACAGTGAAGATCGTCGCTGTGTTATTGTTCCAATGGTACCCCGGTGCGGCATCATGTACTACAAAAGCATAATTCTCTGCGAAATCGCAGATAATTATACACTCGTTCGATTTCAAATTCTCCTTAACATGGCGCAAATAACTCGACTGTTGCTTGGCGATATACGAGTGTGGCAACAATAACACAGCTTGATCACAGAAGTTTTTCACGAATTCGTCAACATTGCATTCGATGCTTTTCAAGGTGCAATGTGGTTTGGTTATCCAGTGCTTATAAGAAATTAATTCGAGAGGATTGTTCGTCAATTGTGTTACCAAACGCTGTCGTAACAGTTTCATCCCTGGACACTGGGTGCAACTTCTCAAATAGCACTGAGATGTGGATTGTTTACACATTAATAAATGCAGAACGTCCTCGTAGTTAATCATTACGCCTTCCGGCTCATCAATAAGTTAAGTGAGATCGATTTCTAGAATTTGAATCAAAAAAATATTTGTTATTCCACTCTTCAAAAAATATTTTTCGTTCTAATCTTTATCAACAGATCAGTGGACTCACTCATCAGCATCAATTTGAAATTCTGGTGTATTGGACAAACACACACAGTGTGAGTATCAATCGGACCTGCAAAGACACAATGTTTAGGCCGCAAAGTCGCAAATTTCGAAAATCCAATGGCAGCTGTAGGGTGGCGCTCCTTGAAAGTTTGATAAAGTTCATTCAGATTTCCCAACAAGCGTCATTTTTGTTTATGAAGTTTGCCTTCAGTTGTCTTCACTGAAAGGAAATCTTTCTTGCCTGGGAGAAAAGCACTCACATCGTCTGCTTCATAAAAACTTTCCACAAGAGCAAGTATTTCAGGTGACAAACACTTTGCTGAAAAATGTATAATGATAATCAATAACAATCGAATTTTCATTTGATCTTGAGCTCCGCTCATGTTTTTATTTTCAAAATTACCAGTTTTGTTATAGCGAGTGTACACTCCTCCGTTCTCGGCTAGTTCTTTTGCCACCTTCGCAGTATGAAACGTAGTATTGAATCTCTCAACAATCTGGGAAGCTGTCCACCTTTTGGGAAGTAGAGTTAACATCTGAATTATCATCTCACGGCTTGTCGAGAGGTGATGATATTTATTTTTCATCTCATCCAATATTTCATCAAGATCGTCACTGTGATTGTCCACTGATGTTCGTTCAACCCCCAATGTTACTTTCAGGGAATCAGAGATTTTCAAGAATTTATTCGACATCCAGTTTTTGTTTGTGTCAGTCATTCAGACGCTTTCGTGGAATGGGTGAACTACCAATTAATGATAAACCCTCATTTGCAACTGGCAATATTGTGGATAAACTCAGGCCTGAAGGATTTCTTTCTAGATCACTGCCGCAGAATGAATCCATTGCTGAGATGGTTTCTGTGCTTGATTCTCTGCGAATTTCGTCTTGGAGATCTTCATTGCCGTGTTGATTGTCTGTAATAGTCATTAGGAATGGAAAATTTTAACATGAATTGTTATTGAAGATACAAGAAAATCATAAACACAATAGTGCAGTGGTAAAATGCAACAAATAGTTTTTCGCTATCTTGTGAAATATTGAAATACCTGAGAAATAAACAATGCGGGGGCGGGATATCGAGAGATATCTCTGTATTTCCGAGATATATGTATTATCAATCAGTTGATGACAGATTTCATCAATTAATTGATTCATCATCATTTCATTCATTACCCTTGACCAATTCGCAACTGAATCTGATTTACCTTTGTTTTCAATACAGGGCAGTTCTGGTCACTCGCCTTTGCTGATTTTTTTTCGACAGTAATCGCAGAGAAAATCATTTTGGACAAACATTTAATATTGTTGGTAAAGGGCTCCTTAATCCCTTTTTGATAAGATGTAGTGAAAATTGGAAGGGATTACAGCAGCGATCAAAATTCTTATTTATTCCCATATTTTTCTGTATTTTTGGCACTGAGAAGTTTCCGAAAGCATCACGAATGAAACAATAGATTAGTATCACAAATAATCCATGATTATTAAATTAATCATTTATCATAGGGGCTTCGAATATGATTGAATGTTTGATAGACATAATCACTAATGTAATCGAGTCTTTGCTAATTATGTTCAACTTGACGGTGCAAGAACTTGACGATGCATTTTGAAATGAACTTCTGAGGATAGTTGTTGTTCATGAGCAACTGTTTTACTCTGCTCATGTTCCCATCATGGAACTCCCCGTCGCTCAAACCGATCGCTCGATGAAGTAATCCAAAGACTACTCCAATCTTCTGAGATGTAGGGTGGTTAGATCTAAAATTGATAATTCTACCCGCACCAGTCGGTTTCTGATACCAATTCGTTCTCAGCAACCTGTTCTCTTCTCGAGACACCCTCACATCAAGGAAACAAATCGAACCCTCAGCCTCCCTCTCGACTGTGAATTGTATTCGAGGATGGACAGAATTGAACTTCTCCTTGATCGTCTCCACTGCTCCCGTAGGTACCGGAAGGATTGTGTCGTCGACGTATAATTTGATCCAAGGGATTCCGAAGGGCAAATCACTCAACAGCGTGGACAATACGTGCTCCATCACCAAGGTGGCTAGAATGGGGCTGGCGGGATTACCTATGCTGCTACCGTCAGTCTGCATGTAAAACTCTGAATCGAAGACAAAATAACTTGCCTCAAAATAAAATTTCACCAAACTGATAACAACATCCTTTGGGGCAGGGATCAACCACTCCCATGCTTCCCAGTTGTCCTCTATGATCTTCAACACCAGCTCCTGTGGGATATTTGTAAACAGCGAGACGACATCCAACAAGATTAGCTCATAACCCTCCGGAATCCTCATACCCCCAACAAATCCCACGAATTCTACTGAGTTTTTAATGCTAAACTCAGACATATGCTGCACCTTAGATAGTAATCGGTGCAAGAACTTCGCAATGTTGTAGCTTGGGGCCCCTATGCAACTCACTACTAGACTCAACTTACAGCCCTCTTTATGAACTTTTCGAAGACCATACATTTTCGGAATAACCGAAGTGTACGTCTTCGAAAACTTCGCTGTTTCCGCAGATATTACCTTCTCCTTCATCCCCTCCACAATCGAGTTAGCCCTTCTCTGAAACTTGGAAGTGGGGTCTTTGTCTATCAATTTATACGTCGAATCGTCCTCCAAAATCTTCTTCATCACCTCCAAATATTTATTTTTGTACATGAGTACTGTAGCTCCCCCTTTGTCAGATCTAGCCAACAAAATCTCAGAATTCTCCTTCGAAAAATTCCTAGCTACTCTCATGTCTTCTGGCATTTGGCTCTTTACCTTGTTGTTCGGCTTATTTTGGAAGTTAGTGATGATTTTAATCATATCCGACCTAATTTGTGCCTTCGCCTCCTTCTGCTCACTCTTCTGAACCCCCTCAACTGTTAGATCTTGAAAACAAAGCTCAATGTCTTTGATTATCGTTGGAATCGGCAGAGGTTCATTGGTCACCTCAAGCCCAAACTTCGGTTCTAACCATAACACTAATAATTTGGAATGCGAAATGCCGTATCAAAGGTTTTTTTTTTAATTTTCCATTTTTTTTAAATCATTAAAAAATCCTTTTTTGATGTCCCACATTTTATTTTACGTCAAAATGATTAAGAAACATGTAAGAATGTTGTCTCAAAAAATTATGGAATTAAAAAATGGAGTTTCGGAAATAAGGCAATTTTTCTTCCCATCTTTCATTAAAAATTCATCATTATTAGAAACTCAATGTTTTATTGAAATCTCCATGAAAAAATACAACTTTTTCGTCTCAGTCATTTTCTTTCTAAATCCTGAATTAAAATCAGAAATCGCGTTTAAAGTCTCAAAAAATGGAAATTTCAAAAATTCATAGAGACTGAACTCTTTGTTAGATCGCAAAAAAACTTGAAGTTGTTTTTTTTAATCCATCAAAATAATACGTGGAAATTCTCTCGAACGAATTCGAAGACCTAAATTTTCAACTCTGTTGATTTGTCATGGAATGCCCCATATAGAAGCAATCTGCCGGCTGGTTCCGGACTGGGAGTCTATTCTCGAGTTGAAATCGTGCATTCGATTTCAATTCGAGAATAGGGTCCCTGATGTACCTCGATTAGTATTATTATTTTGTTATTTAGTTTTCTTTTACCTAGATTGACTGCAATTCCAGTCAATACGTATTCAATTATTGTTTTGGGGTGACGACGCGCATTTATTACATCGATTTCTATTTTCTCGAATGATTAAATATAGAGTTTAGAGAATAGAGGAATGTTTACACCTTCGAATCTGCGCTTTCTTTATTAACATATTTTAGGGCTTCCTTCCCCCGAATGAAGTATTTAAGTTGATCCAGCACGAGCACACTTGACAACAATCTGGTAAGGGTGTGCATTGCACTCGTGCGTCCGGATTCGAGGAGTTGTCAAGAAAGTATTTATTACGGTTTTTGTTATTTTCGGAGGTGAGAATAATGTGAGTTCCCACCTGGTATTGATACCTGTGGGAATTCGTAAAACCTGACGGGAGTATTGAAATTTAAGTAAATAAATAGTAATTCACGAGGGAATTCCTCCCCGGATTTCACATCATGACACCGTACATAACTCTTCCCTGTTCCACCAGGACTGTTCAGGAAGAAATATCTTTCTCGTACTGTTATATTTTCTACTGCATTAATCACCATTTTATACATCAATTCTTGATCATTGTCTAAACTTTTTTCAATTTCCAAAATTTCTCTTTCCAATTCTTCACATTCACTCTCCTGTCTCATTCGCTCGTCATATTCGTCTAAATTTAATGTCGTATCTATTGCTGGGAGATGGAGATGATTTAAAGATAATCTATTGTTATCCAAAATTTTTACTATCGTCATCAATGCTATTTTTTCTGTCTTTTCATTTTGCTGATTTTGATCCATGAAATGTTCTTTATACTTGTGCTATAGCTCTGAAGCATTATTTGGAAAATAAAAAGCACATATGTATGCAAATAATTCACATATTTGTTTCGGGAAATTGAAATTTATAGCTTCTTCAAGACATAACATTATTTCCTCTTCATTCCAACCAAATATCGTGCTTTCGCTGCTTCGTGAAATATATTGTATGTTATATCTTCTGTAATGTCCAAAATTTTATACTAGAAATTTTAATGCTAGATTAATTTTATGTACAATAACTAAGAAACAAATCGACTAATATAAACTAAATAGAGTGCATTTCATCACGTGAACTCGATTAAAAATTCCAAAGATATTGGAATCGAGTTCAAAAGTGATGAAATGGCCCACTCAGCATGCCCCAATTACCCAATACTAAGATTTGCGAGCGAAGGAACGATTAAAAACCGATTAATTGAAACCCCAAAAATCGAACGAACTACTTCCCCATAAAAATCAAAAGAGTGGGAAAAGTCATACGACATTTTCCACCAATTAAAAATGGACTCGTCGGAGCTCATGTGACAAGTGACCCAAAATTCATATAAAAATGTCAGAAAAATCGAAATTAAACAGTCTTGAAGCAGCGACGGAGCAGTAATAATTCTGGTGGAAATAGTTCATTTAATCGATCCGGTTTTTCAATCCTTCCTTCGATTACGCCGGATAGTACTGAATTAATAGTAAGTTATGAACAATTTAAATTATCCGGGAATAAAGTTTCTTTAATCGAGAGTGGTGACTTTTCTTACAAATAAGAAATTCGTTCATTGTGACGCATTGTGGACAGTCTCAAATAAACTCTTAAACTCTTAAAATTCAACTGTTAAAATTTATTAAAATATCACCGAGTAGAAGAAAGTGTTTCCATGAAAGTATCCATAATAGCCTTTAGCACGACTAATTGCTGGTGAGGAAATTACGGATTTACCCAGGGATCTACAAACACATCGATTAATTTATAAAAAACAGACCGAATTGTGAGTAATAAAATTTGTAAACCCAAATTTGAATCCTTCAGATCATTCCAGGGGTAGGAATTTTAACTACATAGATTTCTGTAAAATCACGCTTATGTTTTTGTAAACCGAATAGTTATTCAAAATATATTTAAATTCAAATTTGATTCCCATCACAACTCCAAATTTCTTGATTAGTAATTAGTCTCAACTCAAACTCTATCCCTAAATCAAACCCTTTTCCTTTATATTTTAGAAAAAGGTAAGAGTATAAAACTTTGCGTCGTCCAATAATTATAAAATCTAATCATTTTCGCTTTGATTTTAATGTGACAATTAAAACATGTCCTTTCGACGCTAAAATCTTTCTCCGGACATAACACTTCATAAGTTCTCAAATCTCTGGAATTTTTCGCTCCATTCACATGTAATAACAATAATCTCAGGCAATATCTTTCTGTTTCACGTGGGCTCACAAAATACATTCTTGTTACTATTGGTTTCCTTATCCTTTTCCTTTCCCTACATTCCTTCGTTTCATTATCAAACCGGTAATGGTGAGATATTTCAGTATACAAATATTTTCTTGCTGAATGCCATTGGTTAGGACAAGTTTCATTACATGTTTTGAAGTGTTGTGGAAATAGTGTGTGAGGTTGGAAAGAAAGTGACTTATCTTTTGCATTTTCCATGATTTCATTCCGTAGATTTTGAATACTCTGGGATCCTAATCCGGTCCGTAGTTTTGAGGGGAATATTTCTCTCGATCGACGTACCCATGTTAAACGCGTTTACGGTTCAATTTACTAACAAATCACGCGTGAGTAGAAAGAAAATCGCGGCACTTCTGACACCAATGTAAAGAATGGGCACATTTAATAATGAATAACTGTTTATTAACGATTTTGGGACGAAATAAATAATAAAAAAAAATACAAAACGGACTGACGCGTCCATGGACTAGAAAACAAGATAAAAGAATAACGGGAAAGAAAGAGACGATCGTACCTGAAGGTGGTTGAGAGGGAGGAAAAGGGCAAATACGTAACAGTATGTTTCTTCACAGAACTCTTTCGAAAATTTTTTCATCGATATATTTTTTTTTTATCCATACATGGTGATTTTGGGTTCTGATTTCCACAAGGCCCATGTATTATGAATTTCTTGACAGTTTGAAACAGTCTTAGATTTTTATTTTCATCAGAAATTTCTGCTGATATAATTTTGTCTACTGATTCATTGTTTCTAATGATATACTCTTTCTTGAGGAAAACTAATAGATGGACATGTGGCAGACCTCTTTTTTGGACTTCTATTACATGGATTTGTCCCACATGTTTTCTAAATATTTTATCCTTGAATATCAATTTTTTCAGTTCCTTCAACTTCAGTTCGAACACCCCTGCCACCAAATCAGGTTTATCTGATGCAGTTTCACTTTTTTTAAAAATTTTCTTGTATTTCTTTCTAACGGGATTGCATGTCACTGTAACAAAAAGCTGTGGCTTACCTAAATATTGGGTTAAATTTAATGCATCCATGTATAATTGCTGATACGCTCTTGGACTGTTTTGAAATGTTGACGATAAGATCACCAATTTTCCTGGTTTATTACCATTTCTTTTTTCGGCTTTATTTTTCACATAATCCATCAATCCACTATATAACTCAGCTCTCAAATAATTTTGTTCTTCTCTTATGAACTTCAACCTTTTCCCTTCAATTCTGCTTCACACATCAATAACATTATTGTGTCAACTTTCCTACTGAGAGCCAACGATTGAATCCTTCCCTTACTGCCAGTCTGTAGCTATAAAACTGTAGCGGTGTTATTTTCGTTCTCCACCATTTTGCTTCATATTGACTGTCCATCCTTTTTCTCCCATTGGGAATAATATTGCATACGTCATTGGATCTAAATTTGGGCTCAAGCTTGAAATGGAGACGCTTTTCTCGCATTTAGGATGGGAGGCATTCCATGCTATTTCAATGATAAATAATCGATTTTTGTTAGATTTCGATTTAAATTGAGTACTTTGTAGAAGAACCCCTAAAATATTCCTAAACGGGAGGAAAAAAAAAATTTTTTTTTTCACAAGTTATTCAAAAAACAATTTGGTGTATTACCAGGGAGGGAATTGTTTATAGCGTCATAACTCGATAAACATCTGTTATATCGAAAAAATGAAAGAATACTTTTTTACTGCAAAAGAGTGATATATTCATATAAAAAAAAATACAAAAAAATTCAATTTACTGTCCATTTGTTAATAAATAAAACAAAAAGTTGTTGTAAAAAAAAAACTCATCTCGAAAAAATTCCGAAAAAAATATATTTTATAGAATGCTTATCATGAAATCCGCTGTCCAATTTTTATGAGGTAATCTCATATAGAGTCTGAGATAATAATTATTTAGTGAGGCTGCGTCGGGCAGCGTAGAGCGGTGACCACCCTGCGCTCAGCGAGTCGCGGTGGCAGATGGTCGAGTTGGCGGTGTTCAGTGGATGCTATGAGTTATCTGGGAAGTAAATATGTGATTTATTGAATTAGTGCGCTTAACTTTTCTTTACAATATCTCGAATTACAAATTCGTCGTCTAAAGAATGAATTTTACATTTAAGACTATGAGTATCTTTAATCGGTATATAGCAATGAAATTGACGAGTTCCAACGATGGATGAAGCATTCTCAAATCGAATTTTCAACGCCTCTTCTTCTAATGCACGTTCTTCCTCAGTACAAAAGATTTATTCAATGCCTGTATGGCGACTTCTCGTTGCTCACCGTCATCTAATTCAAACTCTTCATCGGAATTCCCTGAGTCGCTGGATCTGGAGAAAGTCTCGAGATGGTTCGAAACTTCTTCACTTACGCCCATTACACAGTTGGACCATCTTCTTCTGCTTCAAACTTATGTGACACGACTTGCAAATAAACTGGCCATGTCCAATTTCTTCATCGTCATCACTCACTCGAATAATTGACTTGTTTACGCGAGAATGATTTTTCTTCCCAAGTGGGTTACAACACAGTTTAAAAGTAGGCATACTTCCACTGATTTTGCTCGCAACGTAATCTTCTCGAAATACTTGTCTCGATGTTACCTTGACAAATGTGATCGAAATCTGGAATACACTGTATTTATGCACTTAGTGCTAAGATTGAGGTTTACGTTCATTGGCTAAGCGAATCATAAAATTCGACCATTTACAATGTCCTTGTAATGACCTGATGTCTTCGAGATTGACCTCTGCTCCACCCCTCCCGCGTTGGTGACGTCGCCACCACAGCGGGGGTTTCCAGGTACGCACCCCTTATCACATTCCAAGTATTAATTTAAACCCAAACTATGAATTCCATTCATTGATAGATGAGTAAGAATACCAGGAAGAATACAACGTTGTCTATAACGCCAATTAAATACTGCCTTCATCAGCTCCCCTTTTGTTGTTTTTATTCCTAAGTTATGTGTCATAATGATTCCCGTACAAATTTCAAAATTATAAAAAGAAAATAATCTCGTAGGGTTTCAGAATGCGGCAATTGATTTAATTTCGGGGGATAGCATGCGAAGGAATCAATGAGTATGATTCTCTGACGGCTTACTTGCGGCCTAACTCAGCGGGGTTGTTGAAATTATCTCGACGCAGCCTCACTAAATAATTATTATCTCAGACTCTATATGAGATTACCCCATGAAAATTGGACAGCGGATTTCATGATAAGCATTCTATAGAATATATTTTTTTCGGCATTTTTTCGAGATGAGTTTTTTTTTACAACATTTTTTTTTTATTTATCAACAAATCGACAGTAAATTTAATTTTTTTGTAAAATATTTTTTTTTATATGAATATATCACTCTTTTGCAGTAAAAAAGTACTTTTTCATTTTTCCGATATAACACATATTTATCGAGTTATGATGCTGTAAACAATTACTTACCTGATGGTACACCAGATTTTGTTTATTGAATAACTAACGAAAAAAATTTTTTTTTTTCCTCGCGTTTACCGACTTTTCTAAACCTCCTCTACAACATATTCGAAACCCAGGAAAAAACAATTTTTGGCCTATTGAAATAGCGTGGAATGCCTCATGGATAGAAATGTCCCTATCAACAGGTGGTTTACCGTCATCAGCTGTGAGTACTATTGCCATTTCATAGCAACTTGGCGCATTACGAATATTCTTATTCATTCCATAATTCTGATTTATCCACATCACAATGTTGTTCATATTTCTATTCTCTCCTAGCTTTCTCCTCTTATTTTTCTAAATCATACATCATTTTGTACCCCTTTGCATAAGGATTCAAATGCCTTAATAAAATGTCCAATTCTTCTAGTAATTCTCTTCTACAATTCACATTCGATTTAATCTTCATACGCTCTGCGCTTGCTTCTGTTGTATCTAGAATATATAGCTGCCCGTACTTTCTTTCTTCCTTTTCAGTAGGATGTAATGCATATGTATTGTGGTATATTTGTCAATGAAATTTGAATACGTAAGATCTCCTGCCTGGTATATTATTAAATTTTGCTCCCATATTTGCAAACCCCAGGGTGCTATTATAACTCCGTATATTTTCTTTAAAATGCCCACTCATCTTTGATGGCCCTAATGGTAATCTGTATAATAAATCTGGATATTCTTTCAATGGTGGTAACGAGATTTTCGCATGGTGACAGCAACTTTTGAAACCATTTTGTCCTTTCTCAATTTTGAAGTGGAATGCTTTACAAAACTTACATACGATATCCATTTTTCCGATATGATGTTCATTAATAAAGTTTTCATTCATATCTTGCGCATTTTAATTCATCCAGTGATTTTCTTTTCTAGTATACTTTCTTTCAATGCCATCCATTTCTGAATTGTCACTGGTGTTTTGACCATTTTGAGGTATGCTAAAATCTGAATTCTCTTGAGATGATTCTTTGTCTTCATTTACGTAATAATTTGTGTTGCAACTACTTCGTTCAGGATATCTTCTTTGCTCAATTCCTGTTTGTTTTTCTTCTTGATGGTTAGAGTCATAATTTGGTCTTCTTGTGGTTCTTCATTTGTCTCTCTCTTCTTTCTCTGTTATTCCCTACAATAATTGTCACTAGTGCCGACGCGGCCGCGACGTTGACGCCCTTTCATTATGCCTTTTCTTATATTTTCCTTGTGTTTCTTTCTCAAAATTGATTATTTATCATCGTCTAATTAAACTGAGTTAAAATTACTGGACACAATGCTTATCGGTTCAAAACCTATTTAATTTCAATATTTCAATAAATGATTCGCTAATTCTGCATTTCAGTGCTCACTGAATGATGTTCTAACTACAATTCTCATCAAAATTCTATTCGGAGTGTAAAACAATAATTATTAAGGATGTACTACATCCTTTCGGCCAAAAGTCACGTTTTTTGCATTTTTTTGGCAAATTATTGATCGGATCGACGCGAAATAATATACCGTTTTCGCATTTTATCATTATTGACTGACTCACCAAGTTTCATGGCAGTGCGACCATTTTCCTGCATTTTTTCAAAGTTTGGTGAATTTCCGAAAAGATTTAGAAAAAACGCAGGAAAATGATTGCATGATCATGAAATTTCGTGAGTCATTAAGTAATGATAAAACGCAAAAACGGTATATTTTTTCACGTCAATCTGATCAACAATTTGCCAGAAAAATTCAAAAAACGTGAATTTTGACGAAAAGGGTGAAATACATCCTGAAAGTTCTCATAATCAAGAATTTTATAGTGTTTGCAACCTCTTTTATTCTCCTTCACACCTTTGCAAAAGCATTTGATTATTGTTGCTGGAAAAATTATATGAAGAGTTCTGATGCTCCTTCGCTGATTCAGAGTATTTTCTTCTCATTTATGGTCTTTTTCACAATTTTATTCGACGATACCATGAATTTGAAACTTTGATGAATTATCCGAAGTTTTTTCAAATTCTCCATGGAATCTCGAAATTCTTGTGAATTTTACTTGAAAAGCTTCGAAATTTCTGTGAAATTATGTTCTCAGATTTTTCAAATCATGTTTTTCTTTCCCATTTGAATCAGAGTGGAGTAGTTGGGGTCACTTGACTCCTGCACATCAGTTTTATTAGGAAGATTCCGCCTTTTCCTATCAATTGTCCTCCCATGGTTTATTCAAAAATTTTCTAATATTGGAGACATTTAGAAAATTTTCTCTAATTTTCGAAAAACTCGTTCTTTTATTCTATTTTTTTTCAGAAAACCTCATAGTTTTTCAAATTCACTGGAAAGGTCCCGAATCATCTTACATGCAGAAAAAAACGACAATTGTCTGATTTTTAAGGGAACGGATTTTGTGAAGAAGTTGAAACACATCGTCATTAATTTCCAAAAATCTTCTGTTAATGTATTCCTTAGGAATTGCATCTCCTCTAAAATTTTCATATTTCTCTTGGTCTTAACAGTTTCAACTTTGCATTATTATCTCAGTCCAGCTGAAAGGCTCATTTTTCATATTCTCTAGCGCCGTCGCGGCCGCGACGTTGATGCCCTTTCATTATGTCTTTTTCATTTTTTTCGTTCCGTTAAAAAAAAAATAATGATTCATCATCGTCTTATTATACTGAGTGTTAATATTAATGAAAATAATGCTTATCGGTGGATCGGTTATTCAATGTCAATATTTCAATAAGAGATTCACTAATTCTGAATTTCTGTGCTCTTTGCATGAGGTTCTAACGATAATTATAATCACAATTCGATTCAGAATATAAATTAATAATTATTAAATTTCTCACAACCCAGAATTTTTTAGTCTGGGCCACCCCCTTTACTTTCCTTTACACATTTACAACAGCATTCAATTATTTTTCTGGAAAAATTACAAGACCAGTTCTGATGCTCTTTGGCTAATTTGGAGTATCTTCTCCTCATTCATGATTTTTCAAACAATTTTATTAGATATTATAGAACTTGAAACTTGAATTATGAATCATCTGAAACTTTTTCAAATTCTCTATAAAATTCCGAAATTCTTGTGAATTTTTTTTGAAAAATGTTTGTAAAATTGTTGAGAAAATCCGAGGAATTTCTCAAATTTTTCAAATTATGTTCGAGCTCGTGACACCTTTACATTAGTTTTATTTGGAAAATTCCACCTTTTCATGTCAATTGTTCTCCTATTCAAAAATTCTCTACTCAAAATTAAATTCTGTCTATTCAAAAATTCTCTAATATTTGAGAGATACCCAAAATTTCTTCTGGTTTTCGAAGAACTCGGTTTCTCGAATTTTCGATTTTCTCGAATTTTTTCAGTAAACCTCATAATTGTTTTGAATTCTCCGCAAAACTGCCGTATCATCTTACATCCGGAAAAAGTGGCTATCCTCTGAATATCGTCATATGTTTCCAGTACAAAATTGAAAATAAAAACTTGAAATGACAGCGTGACTTCTGCTCCACCTTTTTTCGTGAATCTGAAATTCATGTTAATGATTCACAGAATATGACACAAATATCGTCATTCTTTTTCTCTAGAATTTTTAAATTTGGATATTGTTATCATTTTTTCAAAGTGAAAAAATTGATCATGGTTTTCATTATGTCGCATTCAAATTCTACAATCTCATAATTCTAGCTATCGATTGTAATCAACTTTGGAGAAAACCTTACTTAACGCAACATTAAGAGAAATATATAATTCTATTTTCGATTTGAACAATTATAATTGCTACAGCTTTCGAAACTATCGAGTAATTAGGTACAGAATGTTCATAAATTGTAGAATAAGCGAGCGATGGACGAGATAAAAACGGATTCTAACGGGAGCGGGAGAAGGTCCACAAATCACTACACGTGCACGTTGGTCACAATAGTCAATTTAATTATAAAAAAGTCAATTATTTACACTATTAACACAATGAGAAGAACAATATTTATGCGCGGATCATTTTAACAGTTTAAAAGCGATGAGCAATTAATAAAGGAGCAGAGCAACTAAAAATGCGTTAAGCAAAAGAAAAGAGCAAAAAGCACGTGCACTAGTCAATGGCCGTTATGCAAATGAGAGCGATTAATAGGCCACGAGGTGGCAGGTAGCGGAAATCGAAGGTCCAAACGTGCCCCAATTTAAGTGGGGGCGTTCGCTGGACACCTGTCCATCAAGTGGAGCCTCAGGTGTCAGAGGTGAGAGGCCACTGGTTCAGTCGGTTGCGCAGGTCAGTTATGAGAAGCCATACAAGCATGCGAGAGGAGCGAGTGTGCGTGAGTGTGTGTGTGTGCGGAAAACAATTCGGTGGAAAACCGAACAGAACCATTCTATTATTCATTCTTAAGAAGAGAATAGTGAGAAAAGCAAGTATTTATGAAATTTTGCTCGAGAGCCCTTAATTATCCATTGTTTATTTTCGAGCTTTTCCTAGCCAATTCAATTGATAAATTGATAAATGATTGAAAATCTTTGAATGAAAAGTGTTCCGACTTTTTTATTTCACGGAGAAATTTTAATATTCTTTGATTTTGTGGTATAAGTATTGATTTCAATTCACAAAGCTTCTGAAAACAAAAATCGAATAAAGAAATTAAAAACAAATTATTTATGGAAGTAGATTTATATTTGGCCTGAATCATTTAGAATAACATGAGGTACATTTTACTTTCAAATGAAAGCAATAAAATCGTTCCATTTTTATATTTCATAATTTTGGCTTCCGAATGGAAGCATTGTATTTGTCAAATCCAAAAATGCCAACTTTTGTATCAGGATAACTACTTCAGCGCTCAAGAGTTCGAATAAGCAATTTTTAGACCATGTCCGGATGTATGTGTGTATGGATATGTGTGTATATGTGATCGATCGTTGTTTAGTTATCGAAGATAACTAAAGAAATTATTGTTTAAATGAATCTAATTATAATTTACAATATTCTTCTCAATGCCGTCCTGACCAAATTCGATCATGGAATTGATTGCATCATTTGTTGTTGAAAAAAATTATATTGAAACCAATACTTTTGGCACAATATGCTGGCTGCCAACATTGAGGCAATGTCAATAAATTAAATACAATAAATCACTGAATTCTATTTCAATTCCATCGTTATAGAAATTCTATGCAGAAGCGAATTGCTAATTTATGAGCCAAAATATATTGACTATTTTGTAACGAAAGCAATTAACCACTTCTATTTTATTAAACTGTTGACATTCAAGTTCATCTAATTATCAATCATTCCAACTATCTTTCAATTTTTAACATTCATCACCAAAAAATAATTTCAGATTCCCGTCATTATACACCGATCCATGTGTAGAAAATATGCACTGATGTATTCAATGTATACATGATGTTTCTTTCTTAATTGAGGTTATAAGTCGACTTTGTAATTCACGCGCACTTTTGTACACGCCGCTGTCGCGGCCGCATTATTCAACCTCATGGCGCACTATCATAAAGAAAATAATGCATTCAATAGTAGATTGTAAAGTAAATATTTAAACAAGCAGGGGTTCGAGCTTTTTTGTTAGAAACCATCTGACCGTTTCTTTATGTGTTATAACTAAGGCCGGAGACTTCATTTACGAAAACGGCTATTATCAGAAGTTGGCTCCAAATAGGTGATTGAAGTGAGCGAAAAGTAGGGTTGGGAAGAAATTGAAACATTGATGTTGGAATTTGTCATAATTCATTGATTGGAGGGTTATTTTGTTGACGGAGTGAGGAAAAGCGTTTGAACGTGAATTGGGTGTTTTGAAGAGGATCAATGGGAGATCTCGGTGATTTCTTAGGGTTAACTTACCNGTGGTGGTTGTTCGGGAAGGTATCGAATCACTACGCGAGGCAATGTTGCTAAACTGATTAGTTTATTGTCGGTATGAATGTATGTACATGAGTGACTCGTAATCAATATATATATACAGATGAGGTGGAGATGTCCACCGATCGGCGAGAGCCGGACGACTGAATTCGGGAGTATTGCGACACCTGAGGTATGCGTGTGGTCCTCAGGTGTAAGTGTGTGTGAGAGGTGAATTAGCTCATCACGCGGTAGATGTAGCGAGACGCTACAGGGGTGGGGTGTCACCATAAAAAGCCTAATCGGCTATGTGGGAATGGTAAAAAAAGAATCATATTGACACTGTCAATAATCTCAAGTTGAGATTTGCAGAACTCAACTTGAAGAAAAGTTTCAAATTGAGTTCCCGANGGGGGGGTCAATGGAGGGTATGGTCCAGGAGAGATCTTGGGGGTTTCTTGGGGATAAGGTCCCAGTGCATCTCTCAGAATCTTTCTAGAGGGGGTGGGGGTCAGGGGTGTGTATGATCAAGGGGAGATATCGAGGTTTTTTGGGGGTCACTCTCCAAGGCAGCTCTCCGGGT